>NW_007450268.1:0-379 GCF_000475195.1 Diaphorina citri | reverse complement strand
ATTGAGAATTCCCATTGTTGAAGAACTTCGGTCAGATGTGTGAAAATATGTGGAAATACAAACACTAGAGGAATAGAAGGAGTAAGAGACATGGAAAGATAAAGAAAGCAATGAACTGTGGATAGTTGAATTGAAAATGGGTTCAGCCTCTTTATTTAACCCCAATTCAGCTTTTGCTGAGGTACTGCAGATAGTACACAAAAAACAATAAATAGACCAATATAGAGAAAAGAAAAAAACGATAGCCCGATGTGGAGAAAAATAAGGAAAAAAAGGAGCGACCATCAAAAGCATATCCTTCAAAAAAGGCTCAGCGAAAAATTCCGCGAAGGCATCACAAGTTGTGATTCATAAGACCAACAAGCATAACGGTTCGCAT
>NW_007450267.1:0-379 GCF_000475195.1 Diaphorina citri | reverse complement strand
TTTCTTGACCCCGCCGGGAATCGAACCCGGGTCTCCCGCGTTCAAGGCGAGCGCAGTGACCACTACGCCATGGGAGCTCTGTCAGGTCTTCCTGACATGGGAGCTCTGTCAGGTCAGTGAGTGGCTGGCCTAAAAAGAGCCCCTTAGCACATCAAGGTACTACTGTTATTGTTGTGATCATATTCTCTAAGAAATGTAACCAGAAGACCACTACACCACCGAGGTGGGAAGATAAAGAAGTGAAGGATATCCAGAAGGAGAGAAGGATATTGAAGGATTTTGAGGAAGAAGGGGGGAGGAAGATAACGATGATGTAGGATAGGGTGGGGCAAACAGTCGAATGGAGGGGGAAATAGATAAATGGGGGGGGCACATAGGG
>NW_007450266.1:0-379 GCF_000475195.1 Diaphorina citri | reverse complement strand
CTGGCTGGGCGTCGACCAGGCCTGGAGTTTCTGAAATCGGGAAAGCAGGGATAAAAGTTACATTACATTGAAATGGGGTCTTTTCTGACGTAATTCCTGTGTGCGGAGTCCAGTATGTTAGGACTATTGCACCCAGAGGAGTTTCTCGTTAGTTTGTGAATGATGTTTCCAAAGGGTAAAGTCCTATGAAATACTCGTAACCAAGTTTTATTGTTTCAAGTAATAGGATTTATGCATTTTAGTTTTAGACATTCCGATAGGGACCTCACTTTCTGGAAAGATATGTTTGGTATGTATTTCTAGATTAGTCTAGAATAGGTTTTTAGATGTTTTAGGCAATTCCAGGTTCGATGTTTCAGATCCCTAAATTGTCAAGAAG
>NW_007450265.1:0-379 GCF_000475195.1 Diaphorina citri | reverse complement strand
GTACATCATAACCATCAGTCTTTCTAAGTAGGGTACATCATAACCATCAGTCTTTCTAAGTAGGGTACATCATAACCAGATTTCTTTTGGTTAGCTAGATAAGAGCTTTCACCTATCCATTGATTTCCTTAGGTACCTACATCACATGCTTCACCCATCCATGAATAGGGGAACATGGGGCAAAATGGAACCTCTAGTGTTTATGAGGTCCTATCTAAAAAAATAAAATTACACAGATATGTAATTTTGTAACAAAATAAAGCATAATTTTAGCTACAAATTAGATCACACAAGAACGATATATGTAAGTAACCACTACGGAGATCGTAGCTGGGTTTTTAAAAAACAACACAAAATTTTATTTCACCAAAAATTATAA
>NW_007450264.1:0-379 GCF_000475195.1 Diaphorina citri | reverse complement strand
CCATCTTCCAAGTTCAAACTTCTGGCCTTGTACCGGGTCCCTCGCAGCCTCAGGGACACTGCCCGTATTATCGCTATTAGCAGTACATATTAGGCTCCTATTCTCATTGTGGCTCAGAACAAAAATCGCTGTCTCAGCTGGGATTGAGCCCAAGCTCTCTAGAGATCTCACAATACCTACCCACACACCCACACTGAATACATATAGGAAAACCGTAATACTTTCTGTACATATACCTCTCTATGTACCTACCACAGAGATACACAGCAAAAAATCCGCCGAGTTAATTTTCACCTTGGAAAAAGTAATTTTACGAATGTAAAAGTTTGCTTCAAATTGAAGTTTTTTTTTATTATTATTATTATTATTATTTTTTTAA
>NW_007450263.1:0-379 GCF_000475195.1 Diaphorina citri | reverse complement strand
AGACAAGCAGGAATGACAATGGACAACTTGTCTTTTAGAAGAGAGGTAGTCCGAGCTTTACTGAGGAAGTATGGATCAGCTCCACTAGCTCCAGGACGTCGAAGTATTGTGAGTGTTCCTGATCCTCTCAGAGTAGACCATAGAGGACATATGATCATTACTGGCCAAGCTAGACGCAGGTGTGCTATGTGTCGAAACAAAACAGTCAAGGCGTGTAGAAGATGTGATGTAGCTTTACACGATAAATGTTTTGAAGCATTCCATGTTCACTGAACCCTAAGTTATAACTAAAATATAGTTGTAACTATTTGTTTGTACAAGTATTATCCCACCAATTTTTAAGAAGTGTTCTTTTAATTTGTTTTAGAAATGTTATCAT
>NW_007450262.1:0-379 GCF_000475195.1 Diaphorina citri | reverse complement strand
CTCTTTCCCTCGGAAAATCCTTTCTCCCTTCCACATTTTCCCTTTTCTGTACCTCCCTTTACCTCCGTCCCAATACTCTTCTCCCTCCCATAGGTACAACTTCTTTCCTCCTCTCTCCCATTCTTTCATTTACCCTCCCTTCTTTCTCCATCTCACACCTTCTCTCCCATACATCTTTTCCCTTCTCACCTATTCTCTCCCAAACGTCTCTTACCTCCCATCTAACCCCCTCCCAATACCCTACTTCCCTCTTACCTTCTCTCCCATATATTTCTTCTCTTCCCTTCTCATCTCTTCGCTCCTCCCTGAATACCCGGAATCAATATTTCCCTTCTGACGTCAGCGGCAAGACTAACGTGTTGCTTTTGTTTCCCTCCCT
>NW_007450261.1:0-379 GCF_000475195.1 Diaphorina citri | reverse complement strand
CCGAAATCCCTTTTCACTAAATGTAAGAATTTACATTTTACAAAAAGACCAATGAAATCATATCTCACCCTCACTTGATTTACAAGGTTCAAATAAATCCTATATGTTTCTTTTTACGTTTTCATCTACTTTTTTATTCTATTCCATTTTCATTTTAAGCTTTTCTTTCTTTTTATTTTATTATTACCTAGGTATCTTTTCTTTCTTTACTTCATTCAATTTATCCTTTTTACTTCTTTTTTTTACATTAAGTACTTCCTTTTCATCTCTTTCTTTACTTCAATTTTTTTTACTTCTTCTTTTAACATTACTTCCTTTCTATCCCTTTCTTTACTTAAATTTCATTTTCACTTTTTTCTCTCTTTTAACTTCTTTCTTT
>NW_007450260.1:0-379 GCF_000475195.1 Diaphorina citri | reverse complement strand
TGTTTTTCTGTCGTGGCTTTTTGGGAAGTTGGAGGTGTTTATTGCCATTTTTGTTAGTTATTACGTGTCTTTATCCTATGTGAGAGTACTAGAGTAGTATACTCTTATGTATTGATATACATTGCTTGTTTCTGTCAATTTATTAGTTCTTTTCAGGTATGTTTATACCAAATCCTTCTTTATGTTTTTGAACATGCATTGACTGTCTTTATAGTTCGAACGTATGATTCTGACTTTGTTTATGTTTATGGTTATGTGAGGTGAGAGTAATAAGATTTGCATTATCCTTTGGCAAAGAGGTTTGATAGAGGGAACTGTGATTGCTAAGGTCTTATCGTCCCGAAAGCGAAGAAAGAAGGAATACAGGATAGGGGAAAGC
>NW_007450259.1:0-379 GCF_000475195.1 Diaphorina citri | reverse complement strand
CAGTACTGAAAAGCGGAAATTCCCTGTTCGGTACAAGTGTATAGATTCGTAGAAGCTTAACCCATCCCCTGGGGCACATTGCCCCTACACCTAAGCCTCAGAGTGGGCTTTTTGTGTATGGAGTTAAGCTGGTACAAGTGTAGGTACACCCATAAGATCTCGCTCGTAGGTCAAATTTTCGTGGCTCTGGACTCCTGAAGCTCAAGTTTTTTCTTCAGATGGGAGAGAAGAGACACAATAGGTAATAAAATTCTTCCCAATAAGGTGCTGGCTCAACACGAGAAAAGACCAGAAAATAGATAGGTAGTTCGAAAAACCAACTCGTTCAAATATTTGGAATCGGAATAGATAGGTAGGTAGGTTTTTTTTTTTTTTTTTT
>NW_007450258.1:0-379 GCF_000475195.1 Diaphorina citri | reverse complement strand
TTCTATCGAACTTGGAAAAGTTTGAGAAATATTATGTAAAAAAGACAGACAAACGAATTATGTAATTGAACAAACAGATACCTATCTAAATATTATTTCGTCAAGTTTAAAACGTACACTTCGTGTTTTTTGATCAGTTGCTATCCCCACACAAGGTATTTTAAAAGCTGTGTCCACACGTAGTTGACATCGTCGATCGACGAGGTGAAGAGGTAAATCTATGTTGTCGAGGCAGTGTACGGTTTCAGGTCGACATCGACTATGTGTAGTCACACCTTGAGAATTTCACAATCTCCAATATCAAGTGAACTATGTTCTAGCTCTTACTTATACTTTTCATTTTAGTCTACTGTAAATATCAATGTACCATTTATTTGTT
>NW_007450257.1:0-379 GCF_000475195.1 Diaphorina citri | reverse complement strand
ATCTCACCACTTTTATAGGCCGACATTTTTGGATAGGAACTTGGCCTTTTTTTCACATTTGTGTTTTTGTGGGGGATTCTTTACTTCTCGAAAGTATTAATTTGTTCTAATGATGACAGTTGATTGTATTTATGAGGTAATAGGCTCAATATTTCAACTCATGTCAATTACGTGATGTGTTACGGGTGTTTCGTTTTCTCGTTGCTTTATTGGTAAATACATATATCTTGGGACTACGAATAGAGCTTCTGTGAATTGGATGCTTTTGTTAGGACGTTTGTAATGTTTGGTAGCAGTTAACATTTCTAGACAATGAAAAGAGGAGGGTGTTGTCAAAGTCTCAGCTTAGGCAGCAGAGTCTGAGTGAGGTCTCCAGTTC
>NW_007450256.1:0-379 GCF_000475195.1 Diaphorina citri | reverse complement strand
TGAAGTTAAGATACGTTGACCATGGTCGGTATTTGGATGGTAGAATATCAGGGAATATTTTTCAAATCCATTCCCCCCCCTTTTTTTTCTTTATTTAGTCATTAGGGAACGCGTAGCGCGACCGTATTTTCTCAAAGTGAAAGCCAATAGAGAGCACGGAGCGCAACCTTATTCTCTCGAAGTGTGAAGCCAACAGGGAGCATACAGTGCAACCATATTATTTCAAAGTGAGAAGCCAATGAGGAGCATGTAGTGCGACTGTATTGTTTCAAAGTGTGAAGCTAATGGGGAACACGTAGCATGACCGTATTCTCTCAAAGTGCCTTTTCCTATGTTCACACAGGGTCAGTGTTTTTCATTAGCATCTTTGTTAGCCCTA
>NW_007450255.1:0-379 GCF_000475195.1 Diaphorina citri | reverse complement strand
AAACTCACAAAAAAAAAAAAAAAAGGGATTTATTAAATGGAGCAACACTTTGAAGAGGGAACTAGAAAAAGGACTATGAAAAAATCTAATCAATCATTGAGCAAAACTTACACTTATGTACCTAGGTAACACTTATGTATAGGTAGCTTGAATATTCAAGCTCTGAGGGTTTGAGAAATAATGATAAAAAAATGGAGGTAAAGCATAATAATTATAATGGGATTTTAAAATGTTAAATCGAGGGACTCAAGGGAGGGAAAAGCAGAAATTCAAAACCCAAAAAATAAAAATTGAGAAAAATAAAAAAAATGGATTTTTTCTCCCAACATAAAAAAATGGTGTAGGTAGATGGGTAGTCCTTTCTCTTTTATTACCATAT
>NW_007450254.1:0-379 GCF_000475195.1 Diaphorina citri | reverse complement strand
TCCTTCTCTCTTCGATTTTCGGGACGATAAGACCATAGCAGTTACAGTTCCCTCTGTCAAACCTCTTAAAAAAAAAAATAATAAATAAAAAAGGAGGAGCCTTTTCGTAAGAAAATCTTTGTTTCGACATTCCGAGTCCCAAACAGAGTGTCCAATTTCGATGAAATTTGGCGGATTAAGTGAACATTTCTTACAGAAGTTACTTCTCACAATTGGAAAATTTCATATTCAAAGTACCTTGAAAAAGAAGGAGATGGAAGAGAAAAAAATGTAAATAAATACCATCAAATGAAGAAAGAACTGAAAATAGGGACAAAAGAGACAGGAGAAAATGTGAAGAAACAAGGACTAAATGAAGTAATACATGATAGGAGTCATG
>NW_007450253.1:0-379 GCF_000475195.1 Diaphorina citri | reverse complement strand
TCCACCACACACATCACAATCACACATGAATAAAACGTAACATAGTAAATGGATTTGTCACACTTCAATGATTTTATAACGCGGAAGTCACATTTCACGTTTTTCCCCCCTCTAGTTTTTCCTCTCCTCCTCTTTCACTTCTCCTCCTTCTTCTCCTCCTCCTTCTCCTCCTGTTCCTCCTCCTCCTTCTCCTTCTCTACTCCCTCTGCTTCATTTCTCACATCTCTTCGTCCTCTTTAACCCTAATCCTCCCTATAAAGGAGTTAAGACTTATTCTCTTACCAAAATTTTATGTTCTCTCAATTTTCCCTTTTTTATTTTTTCCTCTTATCCTCTTCTTTCTCCTCCAATTCCTCCTCCTCCTCCTCCTCCTCCTCTT
>NW_007450252.1:0-379 GCF_000475195.1 Diaphorina citri | reverse complement strand
TTTTACGTTACGAAACACGCGGTTTTTGTCCGAGGATATTTTTCAGGAAAACTTGCGCTTTATTCAAGGATATAAAAAAGATATTTCCACAAGGATATTTCCACACATTTCCCGATTTTGAAAATTTGGACCTATTGCAATACTTTCTCATTACTAATATGGCTTCGCTATAGGTAACTCTAGTACTAGAAAGTAAAAAATAGGGTAAGGAAAGTAAAAATGGCGTTATAAAACCCTCATTAGTTGTGTGTTCCACAGTAATTAACCTCATTTGCGACACGAATCTCTTCTCGTTTTTTTTTCTTCCCCCATTTCTTCTTACCATATCCATTCCTTTTTTTATCCTCATTTATCCTTCTTCCTCTCCTCCTTCTTCTTC
>NW_007450251.1:0-379 GCF_000475195.1 Diaphorina citri | reverse complement strand
AAAAGTTTTAGACATTACTTTATAAATTATATTGTACATCTTTCTACTAGTATAATATTAGACATTTATTAGAAACTATCTAACAATTTTTATTCACTACTTCCCTCTCATTATCACTACAAAATTTGGAATGTATTAATATTGTTATCTCTTCCATTAAAACCAAGAAAAACTATCCACAGGAGGTTTTTGAAGAAATTCTGATTCTAGGAAAGAGAAATCTAATTTTTGGTTCTATGAGACCTTAGGTACAGCTCAGAGATAACTTTATAAAACTTGAGACAGTTTTTGCAAGGAAAAAAAAGCAGGGTGAAATTATCTCAAAGGTATTTTTCTTTCCACATAATAATGGAGCTCTAAGGGTTAGGTGGTAGAGAAC
>NW_007450250.1:0-379 GCF_000475195.1 Diaphorina citri | reverse complement strand
TTTATATCGTACAGAAGCCGATAGAAAGCCCTTGTTATAACGTCCTATTGTAAGTTTTACAGTAAAGCAACCGATAGAAAGCCCTTGTAATATAGTCCAAGTTATACCTTACAGCAGCCGGTGAATAGCCCTTGTTATAACTTTCTGTTCTAAGTTATACCTGCCGTACAGTAGCCGATAGAGCCCTTGTTAGAACAACAACCGTCTTAAGTTTTACGTTACATTAACAGATGGAAAGCCCTTGGTAAAACTTCCGTCATTTTCAAAGTTACACCTCTCAAAGCTACACTGTATATGCTCTCAAATACCTTTGTATGTATCTCTAATACAACCCTGTATTCTCGTATTCTCACAGGGAAATTCCTGTGCTCTCAGCATT
>NW_007450249.1:0-379 GCF_000475195.1 Diaphorina citri | reverse complement strand
TATTTATTTTTATTATTTTTTTTTTAGATTTAACGTCACTGTATAGACTGCCAAGGTTCGAATCCCGAATGCAGTGGATTTTATCCTAAACAGATAAGGAACACCTGACTTTCTTCAATCCTGTCTTCGTTCTATCTTCACTTTCGGGACGATAAGACCTCACAGCAGGTTTTTCAAGGGTTTCAAGGGTTTGATATAGATTTTTCTAGGGTCTGTGATATAGGCTTTTCTAGAGGTTTGATGTAGGTTTTTCTAGGACTTGTGATATAGGGTTTTCTGGAGTTCCCCCCTTTTTTCCCCAAAAAAAAAAGTTCATTTTCAGTCGCTGAAAACCGTCCCTGATCCTCCCATTCCTCCAAGCCCTAACCACCTCCTAATT
>NW_007450248.1:0-379 GCF_000475195.1 Diaphorina citri | reverse complement strand
ACTGAGGTTGGTTTATTTATTTTTATTTTATTTATTTAATACACCTTATTTATACTGTCGGCTAATAAAAGTCCCATTTTGCCAACAGTTTAAACAGGCCTCATTTATTTACAATTTTACATCAAACATAAGTACCTACAAACCTACATACAAGTTTATCAATTATAAAGGGGTAAGCCTTATTGCAGAGTATCCCGGATTTGAGTCAAAGATCGAGGTCGAGCGGATTTCAAACAAACCTTCATGTCTTATGACCATACACGGTGTTGCATGCGTCCATACACGGTGGGTTTTGAGTCAGCTAGGGTAAGTGTACCATTTATTCGCCCACTTAAAAAACGTACCATTTATTGGCCCACCTGCCCACATTTATTTTTCT
>NW_007450247.1:0-379 GCF_000475195.1 Diaphorina citri | reverse complement strand
GGTCAAATTTTCCAAATGAAAAGTGATAAAATCATGCCTCGGTTGTGTATCGAACCTGCGTACCGTTCTATAGGAGACAGATACTCACTCTATCAGAGACTATTTCGTCTTCTGGTCAAAAAAATGTCATCATTCCTTTTCTTCTGCGTAATGTTTGTGACATGTTTGTTCATATTTTGTTCGTCTGTATATTTTTGTTTGTTTGCTTCAACATTATTCTTTTCTTATCGACTTGTGTTGTTACTTTTGTCTCGATTTCCACTTTCTCTTACTCCTTCTTCTCCTCTTCCTTATCCTTCTTCACCATTTCCTCTTCCTCCTCTCCTTTCTTGTTTTATCTTGATGACTTTCTATGCTAGTCTCCGTAAAAACTTTTATA
>NW_007450246.1:0-379 GCF_000475195.1 Diaphorina citri | reverse complement strand
GTAAAATTCCATAAGGTATCGTGATGAAACATCAGATGATAAATAACGAAAGTATTAATTCATATTTATTACATAACCATGTGAGATTTATTGAGGTTGTCATTTTTTACGAGAGCTGTTGACACATCAATCAGGTAGTTATCAAGTATGTGTAACCGAAGTAAATGCTTTTAGAACACTAGCCTACGGACACTGCAATAAATACCTAGCACCTGACATCCAGAAAGCTCTATAACTTCCTCTAAGTCTAAGGTATTTTACAGAGACTGCTTAATAGTATACTTGTCTAAGTACGATGATCACATTGATTACCTACTGGTATTTCTATTTTCCAGTTCTGGTACGAGCTTTATTTTTATGCATAGGTACCAAACTGTTT
>NW_007450245.1:0-379 GCF_000475195.1 Diaphorina citri | reverse complement strand
GGTCTGTCTCGGTAAGTTTTAGTATATCTGTTTAGGATAAAGTTTGTCCTGGGCGGGAATCGAACCCGCAATCTAGAGTCTAAAAGACAGGCGTGCTACGCTCCAAGCTAACTAGACTGGATAGAGGACATTTTATTGTTGACTAGAGGACCAGATTTTAACATGTAAAGCCCTATGAGGATTTCGGCCAACTCGTCTTTTTCAGTTGGGACATCTCCTCAATCCTCACAACACTGAATCAACCCAGTGCTCCCTTTACCAGACATTAGTGGGGAAGCGAAAAGTATTCGGCACAGCACAATTTAGACAGTCCTCATGAAATCTAGACGCTAAAGCTACCTAGCTGAGTCTAGGGTGCAACAGATGGGCATGGAAATAA
>NW_007450244.1:0-379 GCF_000475195.1 Diaphorina citri | reverse complement strand
ACAAGGAGACGAAAAGAAGAAGAAAAAGAGTACAAAAACGAAAGTAGAAAAAGAAGAACAAGAAGGTTGTGTGAAGGGTACCAAATTTTGTTTCAAAACTTCAATGTAAATAAATGAAGAGAAACGATACGAAATAAATGAAGGGGAAATTCTGTTGATGAGGCATGATGATCCTTATGTTGACGTCTAACGACATGTGCCCTCTCTCTCCCTCTCCCTATTTTTCTCTCGCACTCTCTCTCTCTCTCTCTCTTGCCTACTTTCTGGAATCACTCAGGTGTCTCTAGCTCTCTCTAATCTGTAACTGTATTAGAGTACATTAGTAGTGGATGTGCCTCGAAAACAATTTTACATTAGTAGTGGATGTGCCTCGAAAACA
>NW_007450243.1:0-379 GCF_000475195.1 Diaphorina citri | reverse complement strand
GAAGTCAAAAGACTTGAAAAGGAGGAAGACTGGAAGACATGGAAATTCCAGGTGTCCATAGTGCTCAGGGCTAGAAATTTATATCAGAAAATTGAAGGTGAGATAGACTTAACAAAGATAGCAGATGAAAAGGAAAGAACAGTGGAATGTCGCAGGGACTACCAAGCCCAGGAGATAATCATCTCAAACTTGAGTGATAAAGTGCTGGAATTTGTAGTGAATTGTACATCAGCATTCCAAATTTGGGAAAAACTGTGTTCTGTCTTTGAACAAAACAATGTTGTGAAAACTCATGAGATGCAAAAAAAAAATTCTTTGTATATGAGTATGAAAACAAAGGTATGGCACATCATATCTCGGTATTAGAAAGCTTGAAGGC
>NW_007450242.1:0-379 GCF_000475195.1 Diaphorina citri | reverse complement strand
CCACTCTCCTTTTTGACGAAAGAAGAAAACAACTCCACTTTCTTTCTCATATAATAAACAATACACGTCCCCCTCCATTCCACTATCTTCCCATCCTCCCCCCCTCATACCACCCTATTTATCCTCTAACATAGGTAATCTACAATTCCTCCCCCTTCCTGTCACCCCCTCTCCCTTGGCTGAAGTTTATTACAGGGTGTTCAACCTTGGGTGGTTTTCGTGGAAGAAAAGATTTTTCCAAGGGATTTAAAGATTTTTCCAACGTCACTGTATATAACTTCCAAGGCTTCCAAGGTTTTTACTGATAGTGGGTGGCCTAACGTCACAATTTTGGCCAAAAGCTGCATTTATTCAGGAAAGCACCAAATTTGGTATGGAC
>NW_007450241.1:0-379 GCF_000475195.1 Diaphorina citri | reverse complement strand
ACTTCGGTATTTGGGCTCTCCCGTTTGGAATAAGATTTTATCGGCTCTCTTTATCGCTGGGGTATTGTTTTCAAAATTCCCCATAATTGGTAATAATAGGTAAGGGGAAACTTTGTAATTTAGAGGCTCATGAATATTGTGCTTTGGGGAGAATCCCTCATGTTTTCCAAGTAAAGGACCAAAGGCCAAAATGTACCGGGTGAATGAAAATCAGGTCACAATCTGTATTTTTTTTACTACTATGTATCTTTTCCTGATGTTGAAATCAATACCTAGCCATTTGGAATTTGATGACTATTTTTTGGTGAAAGTCTTGGAGATTTTTCAAATTCTTCCCAGATAGGTAATCTGTTTTCCAAGGTGCCATGCAAGTTTTTAT
>NW_007450240.1:0-379 GCF_000475195.1 Diaphorina citri | reverse complement strand
CCCGGGCGGGAATCGAACCCGCGGCCTAGCGCTTACAAGGCAGACGTACTACCAACTAAGCTAACTAGGCTGGCAAAATGAGATTTAATTTGCTCATTAGAATTTTGGACCGAATCAGTTCTTGAGGAGCAGAAGGGCTCAGAGTCTAAGAAGAAAAAATCCTTCTTTCCTTATTTTCCTTGGTAAAATTTGTACCTTGGCTAGGATTCGAACCCACGCCCTCCTATTTACCTAGTGAGTGTCCTAACCTCCGTGCACAACTCTCACCTTGATACTCTGCACAGTCACCATCTGGTCGATTTCCTTACTGAGGGCTTCCACAGTAACGCCCACGAAGTTAAGCAACGACCAGACGAGAACGAATGGATGGGAGGGTCCG
>NW_007450239.1:0-379 GCF_000475195.1 Diaphorina citri | reverse complement strand
TCCCAGAGTGGAAAAGGAACTCTTAACTCTTCACAAGTTTTCCGCCACTTGTCTTTCAAGATAAAACAAGAAGTTCACGAAGTTAGTTGAGTTTACCGCTCATGTACCTACGTTACAAAAGTAGGTAGATATACCTACAGGGTGTACAAAAAATAAGGTACCAAAAATTTCAAGGGGTGATTTTCTGGCTTAAAATGCCTTGATCTTTTTTATCAAGGGGTCTGTAAATGCTCTCAAGTCTCAATATGAACTACAGAGGTTGTCAATTGGCACCTGAATTTTGACGTTAGCTCTGAGTTCTCTAGGTCTAGATTACTTCAAGGCTGAAGTCTTGCTACTGATAATAATCTATCAAGAGTAGAAGTGGAAAAGGGTAAGG
>NW_007450238.1:0-379 GCF_000475195.1 Diaphorina citri | reverse complement strand
TTTTTTAGGATTGAAGTTGCTACTCTTGTCCTCACAAAATCACAAGGACTTTGTCCTCACAAAATCACAAGGACTTTGCCCGTTGCCGGGTATCGAATACAAAATAATATCACTTGTGTTAGCATTCTGAAATGCTCACCAGAATTAACAGATTATTTGACTTTTGTTGTTAACAAACCAGCCTAATTGTAAGAGCTATTAGGTCCCGGGTTCAATTGTTGCACGGGGCGGATTTAATCCTGAACAGATAAGGATCGTTCTCGGAACGATTGGCTTTCTCCTATTCTGTCTTTCTTCTCTCTTCGCTTTCGGTACGAAAAGACCCTAGCAGTTACAGTTCCCTCTATCAAACATTTTTTTTTTTTTTTTTTTTTTTTAA
>NW_007450237.1:0-379 GCF_000475195.1 Diaphorina citri | reverse complement strand
TTTGGGATCCGAAATATGTTCTGATAATATCCTAATCATGAGGTGTCCTCTATACGGTCCATAGAAAATAGAAACAGGAGCCTTATGAGATCTTCTTGGCTGTTAGGTAAAGCTTCCTGGCTTCCTAGTATGTGGCTTTGTAAAGCTCCATATCAAATACAAATAGAAGCACACAGAGATTACTAAACACCTTAACATGAACTTGGAGACCACAAAATCCAAATTCACAAAAGTTTTTGGCTAATCGCCTGTAGTACCTTATTTCTGAAAATCCAAATGAATGGAAAAAAAAATCGAGACCATGGCTACATTAATTGCTCCCATTCACAGAGTGACAAGCCAAACCATTCAATGAAGCCAGGAACCTGTCACATTATAC
>NW_007450236.1:0-379 GCF_000475195.1 Diaphorina citri | reverse complement strand
TGTACACAACGAAGACAGCTTGGAGAAGTGACCTATTCGAGAAAGACCCCTAACTAAACGGTACAATTGTCTAATGAATAATGACTCTAATGTGGTGTACACAACATAATATGCCTGTTCTTGTTTTTTCATACACAGATTTGACGTTAAATATCCAATGTGTCTAGAATGGGTGGTGTACACAACATAATATGCCTGTTCTTGTTTTTTCATACACAGATTTGACGTTAAATATCCAATGTGTCTAGTTTTTTTTTTATATCATTACTTATTATTATTTTGAGAGGTTTAATAGAGGGACCTGTAACACTGTATTTCATTACAAATTTCCATTTACTGATGAAAATTTGTAATGAAACTGTAACTGCTACTGCCAAGG
>NW_007450235.1:0-379 GCF_000475195.1 Diaphorina citri | reverse complement strand
CTCTTACTCCCCTTACCCAAACATATGACCAGGTACCAAATACTGCAAGAACTTACATAGCTGGGTCTCTCGACAATGGAATTTGTACCAAAGTTATGCGGACTATCAATGTAGCCATCTTTGGCGAATCTGTCCCTGTCTACCCATTGAATGGCTTCCAACACTCTTTCATCTTGGGCAAAGTTGTTTTCTGAAATCAAAATCGTGAACAATGAAAAGAAAATCATGTATACTGTTGCTGATGTAATCAGAGTATATTTTTGAGCAGTGGCATCTGTTGTTTTGTTGTTGACAAATCCCAAACCACTTTTTACTTTCCTTATCCTATAGGAAGGAAAGTAATGTAATCGGGTCAAATTTTCGATGGTCAGATTTTAGT
>NW_007450234.1:0-379 GCF_000475195.1 Diaphorina citri | reverse complement strand
CAGTACTGGACTTCTTCTTCTTCTTCTTGTTTTTATTATAGTCCAAAATTGTTATTCTTCTTTATTTTTTTTTCTTTCGCATTCTTCCTCTTCTTCTTCTTCTTCTTCTTCTTCTTCTTCTTCTCCTTCTTCTTCTTCTTCTTCCTCGTCTTCTTCTTCTTCTTCCTCTTCTACTTTTTCGCTTTTTTTCCCTTTTCTTGTTCCTCTTCACCTCCTTTACCTCTTCATAACTCTTCTTCCTTTTCTCTATCGCATGTGTTGAAGTCCTTCTTTTTCCTTCTTCTTTTATTTCTTCTAACTTTTCTTCTTCTTCACTGTTCCTTCTCTTCTTTTTCGTAGTCTTTTCTTTTCTAAAAAGAAGTACCTCGGTAAAAAAAAA
>NW_007450233.1:0-379 GCF_000475195.1 Diaphorina citri | reverse complement strand
ATTAGGTACATCATATTCCTGTATTTATCACTAATACCTATAAGTATTTACCTTTTTGATTTACAATTTTACAGCAAAAGGAAAAGTTAGAGCGGAACTTTTCATTTGCAGTCTACTAAGCTACTTGTTTCTGCTTAAAAACAAAGTAGAGCAAAGAGCATTTCGCCCTTTTTCGCCCTCAGCTCCATGGAGTTTTGATCTTGTCGCTTCCCTCTGTAGCCCCTTCCTAGACATGCTCCCTGCTCAATGCTCTATGCTCTATGCTCTCCGCTCCGCTCTGTTTTTATTCTTACCCAGATATCCAGAGGTTATCTACAATATATCTATTGTTTTGTATGTTATGTAGATTTTTTCTTTTTTTTTTTTTTCAACAAAATAC
>NW_007450232.1:0-379 GCF_000475195.1 Diaphorina citri | reverse complement strand
TTGAATCGCCTTTGCGTAGTAGATTTTAAAAGTGGGACATTGTTGCCGGAAGGGGAGAAAGTGTTGTCATTTGTGAACACTTGCTCCTATGAAGAACATTAGCTCTGTTTAATTTAGGCAACGTCGCATTCCAAATTACAATAGTCAGACTATTTACAGTAGGTAAATAGTTTTAGACTGTATTTTCTTATCAATTTTTTGCTTCGGTAGTGAAATGTCGTGTCCTCAGCCGAAAAATATTTAAAACCTATTTTACCTAGGTACCTTCTTACCACTCAGTTTATTTTATCTCCTTGAGATAGCACTAGGGGTCGCAAATCCCGCACGTTTCCAATCCCGCGGGATCCCGCGCGGGATTTGGCCAATCCCGCGGGATCCA
>NW_007450231.1:0-379 GCF_000475195.1 Diaphorina citri | reverse complement strand
ACCTTCAGTCTTTTTCAATCTAATATTTTTTTACATTTTCCATTACTTAAGTAGAAAGAATTTTCTACTAAAAAAAAGTGAGATCATTGTGGTTTAGAGTGATTTCTCTGGCTTTTGACTTCCTCTTGACTTTTGCCATTTTAAATCTAAGAATTAAACAAAGTACCTAAGTAGATACCAATTATTCATTAATTACTCACCACTATTTTATGATTAAAAACCAAAAAATATCAAATAAGATGGTAAAATAAAAAGAAATTCGAACAATGGTACACTTGAGAAAACATTACTGTGAAATACCTCTTACCCGGGACGATTATTTTTACACCGTTCCGAATTCCGATACTGCACCTTTTTTTACCATTTATTTAAAAAGTAT
>NW_007450230.1:0-379 GCF_000475195.1 Diaphorina citri | reverse complement strand
AAACTCAAATATTAGGCGAGCGAGGAAAAGTTTTCTCTCCCGCAGTCTCTGCTTCCTGTGTATTTCTTATGGAGATTATAGCGATCGAAAATTGATCATATCTCAGGATCGATTTAGATTTTCGCAAAATCCTTTCTTATTGCACACTAGACCATAAAAGGAATATTCCTACCAAATTTCAGCTTTCTAGGTGTTGTGGTTCTCGAGATAGAGCGATCAGTGTGTGACCTATGAAATGTGAACTGTGAATGAGTTCTTGTTCTTATAATATAAGATTTCAAACCCATCAGTAAAATCCCGGGTTCAATGAAGAAAAAAGCTATTTTGGGATCTCAAAACTCGAACGGAAAGAAAATCCCCGAAATAGAACCAGGGAAAT
>NW_007450229.1:0-379 GCF_000475195.1 Diaphorina citri | reverse complement strand
AAAATAAATAAATAAATAAAAAATAAAAATAGATGAGTGTTACTGCCGTTCTTATATGGTAGCAATGAAACAACTGCTACATTAGATTCGTGTAGTCAGATGTGCGAGAAGAGACACAATACTTTCCATTTAGGAGCTACAAAAGAGGTTTGATAGAGGGAACTCTAACAACGCGACTGAGGCCTTATCGTCCCGAATTCGAAGAGAAGAAGGAGAGGATAGAAGAAAGTCAGACGTTCCGAGAACGAACCTTACCTGTTTAGGATAAATTTCACCGCGGGCGAGAATCGAATCCGTGACTTAGCGCTTACAAGGCAGACGTGCTACCCTCCAAGCTAACTAGACTTGTGTGTTTTTTTTTTCTTCTTCTCCTTCTCCT
>NW_007450228.1:0-379 GCF_000475195.1 Diaphorina citri | reverse complement strand
ACAAGCTACCTGCCTCCTCGCATCAATCTCACCCAAAACGTTGCTTAACTCCTAAAAAAATAATGAGGTAAAATAGGGGAAAATATAGGGCATTTTGAGACCCGCTACCTAAAGTTAGGCACGTGTGTTCAACATACCGGAAAGCTGCAGCATCTAGGTGCACATACAGGGTGTTTATACAGTTTATATGCTAAAACTTTGCTTCTGAACTAGTCAATATACAATTATACAGTGTGTTTACAAATAATATTTTAGCCAACACCTGGGAGCAGCCTAAGACGCGTTTCGTTCTTATTTGAAGATTTGAACTCATCAGTTAGACATAGCTCTCAGGTGCTGGCTAAGAATTTGGAAGTGTTATTTATACTTCAGAGATGGA
>NW_007450227.1:0-379 GCF_000475195.1 Diaphorina citri | reverse complement strand
GTGCGTCTGCCTTGCAAGCGCTAGGCCGCGGGTTCGATTCCCGCCCGGGGCGGATTTTATCCTGATGTGATAATGTTCATTCTCGGAACGGAACGGCTGGCTTTCTCCTCTCTTCGATTTCGGGACGATAAGACCATAGCAGTTACAGTTCCCTCTGTCAAACCTCTTAAAAAAATCGTCAACTTTAAAAGCTCATTTGCCAGCCTAGTTAGCTTAGTTGGTAGTGCGTCTGCCTTGTAAGCGCTAGGCCGCGGGTTCGATTCCCACCCGGGGTGGATTTTATCCTGATGGGATAATGTTTGTTTTCGGAACGGCTGGCTTTTTCCTATCCTGTCTTCCTTCTCTCTTCGATTTCGGGACGATAAGACCATAGCAGTTA
>NW_007450226.1:0-379 GCF_000475195.1 Diaphorina citri | reverse complement strand
TATAAACACCTAGCAAGGGATCTAAAAGTTGCATTTTAATGGATTTTTCTCCTTCAAATATTCTCTCTCCATCATCTCTCCCAACCTCTTTCTCAGTTCCTTTTTCTCTCTTATTCCTTCCCTTTCTTAGTTTCTTTCCTTCCCTTTCTTAGTTTCTTTTCCTCCCTTTTTTAGTTCTTTTTTTTCCATCACTCCTTTATATCTCAAGTATTGTATAGTGAGAACATAATTATCTGGCTTGAAACATTGAAAGAACCTCGCGTCTATAAGAGGGAAAAATTGTAGCTAGGAAAATATACAGGTTGAGTATACATAAATGTGAACAAAAAAAAAAAAAAAAAAAAAAAAAAAAAAAAAAAAAAAAAAAAAAAAATTTTTT
>NW_007450225.1:0-379 GCF_000475195.1 Diaphorina citri | reverse complement strand
ATAGATTCAATAAATAATCTGACTGGCTGAACTTAAACCAATAATAATTGGCAAAGGATCATCATCCTCATACCTATACTCGTAAAATTAATGTGGCACATAAGAGATTCAAGTAAGATCGCAATACACCTAGAATTTGTAACACTTGGGCCCTAAGGTTTTATTTTGACAGGATAAACAGGATTTTCTTTCGGGAAACTGACCAATAACTCCTGGAAAATTGACCACTGTTCCGTTCAGTTTACATTGGAGTGGTGGTCAATTTTCCAATGGTCAGTCTCCCCAAAGGAAAATACACCTGAGGTAATCTATAGGTATCACGATTTTTCAAGATTTTTCTAAATGAAAAATATGGACCGGTGAAGCACACAAGTTAATT
>NW_007450224.1:0-379 GCF_000475195.1 Diaphorina citri | reverse complement strand
AAGCCTGTAGTAATGAAAATTGTTCTGTTGTCACTATCAATGTATGAATACAAACATTAGCAGGTACCAGGGTCAAATGGAAAAGCAGGGTTAAGCCAATTTCAAGATGGAAGTAGGACAGGATAATGGCAAAATATGATCATAACCATAGGACATAAAATAACTCTGGTTAATCATTGATGTTAGAAATGTTAGAATCGATCAGGATATGAGATATTGATTTGAATGAAAATGACATAGTCCATGTGTACATAACTACAAAATAAAAATCAATAATGAAAAGCTTCCATAGCGAAAGTCATAAAAGTGGTGTTGCAATTCGATGTAACCCATAAACAACGAACAATTTTGCCTTTAAGTTCCAAACAGGTGGGTTCAA
>NW_007450223.1:0-379 GCF_000475195.1 Diaphorina citri | reverse complement strand
AAATAAGTAGATAAATACTAATAATCAACACAAAGTAGACATACTTAGCGTCATTCAAAGAATATACTGAATCACAGAGAGAAAATTCTCTAGACTAATGAGAGAACTTGAGTATTTCTGTATAACGAACCAAATGTGCCGTTTTTACCAGCTCTAGGAGATTCAGAACTTGGACCGACGATTGTGAAATTCCCATCAGGATATGACCTTTGAAGTTGAAAACGACGTAAAACCCTAAAAGAACAAGTCAAATATGAAATTGTTGTATTTTTGGTTAAATGAGGAAATTAAATACCCCCACCCCCCCTTGAGGTTTTTGTTTAACCCTGTATGTGTATACTAATAACAACCCTATCTGGTATAGTCAGTAA
The DNA here is from genome assembly GCF_000475195.1 of Diaphorina citri. Lineage (NCBI taxonomy): Eukaryota > Metazoa > Arthropoda > Insecta > Hemiptera > Psyllidae > Diaphorina > Diaphorina citri. The sequence continues at coordinate 8 of NW_007450223.1, read as the reverse complement.
AGTCTTAA
>NW_007450222.1:0-379 GCF_000475195.1 Diaphorina citri | reverse complement strand
GGGGAGAAATTTCTTTAGAGCACCGAAAAAATTCACCTCAAGTGCATTCCAAGGAGCGTTCTTTGTTTACAAATCCTGTGAAATTCCTTAATATTCAAGGGTATCCAGCGCGTTGTACTGAAACCCAGCGTATATCTGTGTAGACCATTAATTTAGTCCGAACACAGTAAAGCTGGTAAACTTACCTGTGTTATTTTTGAAGCTGGTTGAGGTTGGTTACAGGAAATCAAACCCACCGTGTATTGGGCCTTACGGGAATACTAATGAAATTTAGAGCTTGAGCTACATCTTATATTATAAGAACAAGATCCATTCACTCATTCACATTTCATATTCACACACTGATCGCTCTATCTCCTGAACCACAACACCTAGAAAG
>NW_007450221.1:0-379 GCF_000475195.1 Diaphorina citri | reverse complement strand
AGGCCCAGGTGTTCAGCCACTTCAATTGGTTTCAGCCACATATCTGTTGGTGTCATTTGTGTTGGCTTAGAGGGGCAATTGAAGAGATTATTAGTGCTGTCATCCGTGCCGCTGGCTTCCATGATTTTTCCTTTATATTCCTTTATAACAACACTCAGAAGTTGTGTCATAGTATTTCTACTTTCTACTATGTACAAATAAGTACTCGTATCGGTAGGTACCTAGTACCTATAAACTTGATAGGTAAGTACTTACCCAATACTCATATAAACATAAAACTCTGCTCTTACATTTCTTACTCGCTTATATGAAAATTAACATAACGTAGATTGTATTAGGTATGATCAGAGTATTTATCATTACATATTATGTAGTAGTA
>NW_007450220.1:0-379 GCF_000475195.1 Diaphorina citri | reverse complement strand
TTATTTCATTACTGCTGATTATTTCCTTTTATTTATTTCATCACTACTCATGCTTGTTTTCTTTTATGTTCTTCCTATTCGTATATTTTTTTTTATTTTCCTTTTCCATTCGTTCTCTCTCATTATCACTCCTCTTCATTCCATGTACAGGGTGTCTCAAAATATTTTGCAGATCCAATAGATGACTAGAGGCTATAGCCAAACAACTCCCAACGGAAATAACTTAAAACGTACCTTGGAATTTTGAGAGTAATATAGGTTTTTATTTTTTTACATCGTGGACCTTCATTCGAAAAAAGCGCGTACTGTTGTATAGAAATCGGCACATGGCCATTCTATCGCTTTGGTAAACTGTATATTGGCAGAAATAATAATAATA
>NW_007450219.1:0-379 GCF_000475195.1 Diaphorina citri | reverse complement strand
ATTCGGGACAGCATTCCTCATTAGATTAACCGTTTTCCTCAAAAAGAACCCACGTGGTAAAATAAATTAAATACCTCCAATACTTAATATCAACATAAATGATAGTAGGTAGGTACGTGTGCGTAAAATACGTTAAACAAATGTAAATTAATAAGTAGATATTGATAAAAAAGGTAAATTGGCTAAAATAAAACGTCTACATAAAAAAGGTAAGTACCTACTCTCTTTACTTACCTTAGAACTTCAGCAAATGTATAGTCGTGTAGGTAAACCTAAACAATTAAGAAGTCAATTTGAAATTCACATGTATCCAATTACCCTAAATTACTGGTAGATCTATTGAGAAAAAGAAATAGCGGAGATCTTGGAAAAAAGGTCA
>NW_007450218.1:0-379 GCF_000475195.1 Diaphorina citri | reverse complement strand
TCACGGAGCTAGGCCTGTCAGACTGTTTTGATGTGTACGACGGAAAAAGCTTGAGAACTGCATGGATAGGTCTCTCAGTCGATCTGACAGACCTAGGTAGATTTTTCCGCGTACGCTCAGACTGTCTGACAGTTCCAGGTCTATGAGACCGTGGTCTGTCCCTCATCCTTATTGTTAAATTAAATGTAACTTATGTACCTATCAGTACTTGCGCTACTTATTGTAAATTGGGTTGATGAAATAATTGAAGGCAAACATGCAAAAGGTCTGGCCGGACCTGATTTTTGACAGAAGGGTAAATTCATACCCCAAGGTTAGGTCCGTTTTGGGTCAAACAGTTCACGTAAACATTGTGGAGTCACCCTGTTTGAAGAACAAG
>NW_007450217.1:0-379 GCF_000475195.1 Diaphorina citri | reverse complement strand
CCTACTGTGCTGTAAACACTGGCGTCAGGGGACCTGTCAATTTCCTCAAACATACCTCTTTACGACCTTCTCTGTATAATTGCTGATTTTGCATTTCTAGTCTCTTTACAGTTCTCAAACTATCGTGGAGAGTTGGAGACTGTACAGATGCTCGCTTTGGTCACAGATGAAACCGAAGATTATGAAATATGTAGTTATCGTCATCAGTTCTATTATCAGTCTAGTCTGTTCTGACGCTGATACGCCAGACTCCAACCTGAGACCACCCGAGCCACTCTAATTGATGGATTGACAACTCACGGCTATTAAGGAGCGCGGTAGCGCTCCGCCCCGCCAAGTCAAGAAAGTTTGACCGCGCTACTAGAGATATTATACGCGA
>NW_007450216.1:0-379 GCF_000475195.1 Diaphorina citri | reverse complement strand
AGAAGAAGAAGAAGAAGAAGAAGAAGAAGAAGAAGAAGAAGAAGAAGAAGAAGAAGAAGAAGAAGAAGAAGATGAAAATGAAGGAGAAGAAGATGACGAAAAAAACAGAGGAGAGAGAGAGAGAGAGAGAAAAGTTAGTGACGTCAAAATGTGTAGAAGCATAGCAGTAATAAGAGAGAGGGAGATATAATTTTAGTTGTAGTAGTAATAGTAGTGCTGGAAAAATGGCTTGGAGCTAAACAAAATGGAGGAAAACACCAGACTGGAGAAATAAGGCACTTCTATATCTTACGTACCTATGAAATAAATGTAAATGCAATTTCTTTGTGTTATTATGTCACAACTTTGGTGCTCACTGCAGCATTGTAGGATTTTTCCC
>NW_007450215.1:0-379 GCF_000475195.1 Diaphorina citri | reverse complement strand
TTAGGGCTGTTTTCCCTCAAGCCTCTGATTGGGCTTTTGTGTATGAAAAGTCCTTGGTAAAGTTCTCGAAGCCCAAGGTTTTTTTCTACTTCTCCTCCTCCTCCTCCTCCTCCTTCTTCTTCCTCCTTCTTCTTCTCCTCCTTCTTCCTCTACTTCTCCTCCTCCTTCTTCTTCTTCCTCCTTCTTCTTCTCCTCCTTCTTCCTCTACTTCTCCTCCTCCTTCTTCTTCTTCTTCTAACTCTCCTCCTCCTCCTTCTTCTTCTACTTTTCCTCCTCCTCCTTCTTCTTCTTCTTTTTCTTCTTTCTTCCTCCTTCTTTTCCTTCTTCTTCTTCATGTCTAGTAAGATTAAGAGCCTTACAGATTTTCAAACTTAAAAAA
>NW_007450214.1:0-379 GCF_000475195.1 Diaphorina citri | reverse complement strand
CTAAAAGATAAAAGAACAGACGAGTTGATATATTTCGACCATTACTATGGCCATCTTCAGAACAACTAAATAAAAAATAACGTCTATCAGATAGGGGACAGTCCATAATCCACTCCAGTCAAGTGAAGACCATGTCTAGAAATATGTATGATATCGTACTTGACCATTATCTCAAACTAAACAAAATTGTTGATCTATTACCTAATGTACATATTTATTTCACGATTACTTTATTTCTCATATGAATTATGATATTGGTTGCTAGTTGCTATTAATAATAGCAACCAATATTAGTGATTAAAATTAATCACAACCTATTACCTATTGTATTTTAACAAGGAAATCAAGGAATTGGACTGTGGGTGTGGGGTTTGAATCC
>NW_007450213.1:0-379 GCF_000475195.1 Diaphorina citri | reverse complement strand
AAAAAAAAAAAAAAAAAAAAAAAAAAAAAAAAAAAGACATACCTACCTATTTAGATTTTTTTCCTCAGAAGGATGAACAAGAAAACAATAAATTAATTCAAAGTTTCAAAGACATGAAGGACTCCATAAGATGACCATCATTCAGTGAATTGAAAAGTGTGACAAACAACGGAAATGATTGGCTTTACAGACAAGGCTTAACCTGATGATGAGAATACCTCATTGACAGCTAGGATAGGACTGAAAGCTCCCTTTACACCTGCAGTCTAAATAAGATTTTACATATTTGATAGGTAATAGGTACAGTTTTACAATACTAGATTAGAAAAGTTGACCTTTTTGGATCATCTTACAGCCAACCCTATTAAAATATGTAGGA
>NW_007450212.1:0-379 GCF_000475195.1 Diaphorina citri | reverse complement strand
AGAAAGAGGAGAAGGAGAAAGAGGAGGAGGAGGAGGAGGAGGAGAAGGAGAAAGAGGAGGAGGAGAAGGAGGAGGAGGTCCCATATGTTGTTCAATTCGAAAACATTAATTTTTAATTTTCATGGTCTGTCAAAAATCAACTCTCTCTCCTCTCTCTCTCTCTCTTCCTCTTATTATCCTTTTCTATCCCTCTTTCTCTCTCTTTCCATTAATTATTCTTTTTTTTCTTTTGTCCCTTTTTTCATGTCTCCCTCTCCTACCTCCCTCTCTCTCTACCTCTCTCTTTCTCCACAGATTGTTTCTTTTTCTCACTCTATCCATAAACAATTTCTCTTACCATTGTCCTCTCTCTTTCTCTCTCATTATCCGGGTGTTTTGA
>NW_007450211.1:0-379 GCF_000475195.1 Diaphorina citri | reverse complement strand
AGCATCAGAACTGATAGCTGATTATCTGACAGTCTTAATTAAGTTGTTCTCCATCCGATTCTCTTGTTAGGAATTAGGAACTTTGGACCGGGCCAAATTTGTTAGGATTTAGGAACTTGGGACCGGACCAAACACCTGGGACGCTAGGGCTGGACCAAAGATCTTCTTAGAATTCAGGAACTTGGGAACGGACCAAAAACATGGGATGCTGTGACTGGACCAAAGGCTTTCTTAGGATTTAGGAATTATTAGGAACTTGGGAGCTTGGGACCGAACCAAAGACCTGGGACATTCGGACCGAACCACACACCTTGTTAGGATTTAACATGGGACCGGACAAAAACCTGGTACTGGACCAAAGACCTGGGACGCTAGGACT
>NW_007450210.1:0-379 GCF_000475195.1 Diaphorina citri | reverse complement strand
GCATCGAGCACTGGTGTTCTCAACAACGTATTTTTAAGTTTTTCAATATTATAATTTTATAATAATTAATTTTAAAAAATAAAAAGTCCGAAATTTCGGCATTAAAAATTCTTGCTTTTTTTAAAAACACATTTTGAGTCTTCCAACTCATTTTTTGTATATAAGGTAAGGTACCTAATTACAAAGTATTGGAATCGGGTCAATTTTTTAATTTTAGGTAAGTATTTACTTTTTAACCACTAGAAAGATCGTTCTTGCACAGCCAGTCTTTGAGCTTATATTTAAAGTTTTGAGCTTTATTTTCAAGTTTTATTTCGTGTGGAAGTTTATTGTATAGGCCGAGTCCTATGTACATTATGTATTTTTGCCCTTTGGTTGT
>NW_007450209.1:0-379 GCF_000475195.1 Diaphorina citri | reverse complement strand
TGCTGCTATCCAGTGTTATAGACAAGCCATTGGTAAGTCACGCTAAGGTTTAACTCCTAGAGTAGAGTGACCTCAAAATCCTGTCTGAGGTTTTGAGGTCACTTTGAGGTCACTCTACGTCGCTTTGAACTATTGACGTTCGCGCGCCTCCCGACACGATTGATTCATAAAGAAGTTCGAGTATCTGTTCTGTAACAATCTCGTGAAACTTGGGCCTTTCTTAAAGGCTTTTTTCGCTATTTACTCTATTTTCATTGAGAGATACGTTAAACAGTTATAAAGCCTGTCTAGTTGCAATGTCTGTCACGAGCCTGTCTAGTTAGCTTGCCACGTTAGCCTTAGGAACGGCTGGCTTTCTCCTAACATGTCCTCATGTTCT
>NW_007450208.1:0-379 GCF_000475195.1 Diaphorina citri | reverse complement strand
ACAATGTGAGAAACATTTTCGCGTACCTATTTCAGAATAACAATGTCGATAATCATGACATTGCAATTGCGAACAATGCGAGAAACATTTTCGCGTACCTATTTCAGAATAACAATGTCGATAATCATGACATTCCAATTGCGAACAATGTGAGAAACATTTTCGCGTACCTATTTCAGAATAACAATGTCGATAATCATGACATTCCAATTGCGAACAATGTGAGAAACATTTTTGCGCATTCCAGAATAACAATGTCAATAATTATGATATTGCATTACACCTAGCTTGAGTCTTGACTATTTCAGCCAGAGCGAGGAAAACTCGAACAACCGTTATCAGAGGAATGTCCGACTCGACGCGCCGGGTATGCTCAGTA
>NW_007450207.1:0-379 GCF_000475195.1 Diaphorina citri | reverse complement strand
CAATTAAAGCAAGTGAGTTCAATAAAGACATTTCTACCTATAACATGTAGAGACACGACCATAATCAGAAAAATCGTACCTATAACAAGCTTTAGACCACCCTTTCAATTTATTGTTAAATTCATTACATGTAATTATTAGGTCTACTACCTAGGTACCATAATATTTTGCGTTCTACATAATTATTTTGCATTTCAACAGAAAGCAACCAATCCCATCAGGAATCACCTACACTCTTTCTTGTTAAATTCATTACATGTAATTATTAGGTCTACTACCTAGGTACCATAATATTTTGCGTATTTGTCTTTTTTTTTTTATTTCAACAGAAAGCAACCAATCCCATCAGGAATCACCACTTCAAAACCTGAGAAAAAAT
>NW_007450206.1:0-379 GCF_000475195.1 Diaphorina citri | reverse complement strand
AAAGTGCCACGTACTCTTATTATTTACTATACAAACGCGCTTGTTAGGAAAAACACACATACTTCTACCCGTCGTACATTATACATAATTACACGTACATTGTTAGGCGAAAGACTGTCACCCTAAAGCTCTACACTACTTTATGGAGGCCTCGGTATTAAAAAATTCCTAGTGTTTGGGGAGATGAGGAGTATCAGGACTCTGGATTGCCTATCCCATGAGTATAATATTATGGGAACAAGGATCTGTACAGTTAAGAGTAGGTAAGAGAAAGATCCTCAGATAAACTGTTTAGTGGATATGCCATTTACACCAATAGGTTCACCATCCTTTACATTCTTTACAAGATAAAAATGCGGCTCCACTCAGGCTGGGTGAG
>NW_007450205.1:0-379 GCF_000475195.1 Diaphorina citri | reverse complement strand
ATTGTACTGTCTAGTAAGTATTGTATTGTACTGTCTAGTAAGTATTGTATTGTACTGTCTAGTAAGTATTGTATTGTATTGTATAGTAAGTATTGTATTGTACTGTCTAGTAAGTATTGTATTGTGCTGTCTAGTAAGTATTGTATTGTACTGTCTTGTAAGTATTGTATTGTACTGTCTAGTAAGTATTGTATTGTACTCTCTAGTAAGTATTGTATTGTACTCTCTAGTAAGTATTGTATTGTATTGTCTAGTAAGTATTGTATTGTATTGTCTAGTAAGTATTGTATTGTACTGTCTTGTAAGTATTGTATTGTACTGTCTAGTAAGTATTGTATTGTACTGTCTAGTAAGTATTGTATTGTACTGTCTAGTAAGT
>NW_007450204.1:0-379 GCF_000475195.1 Diaphorina citri | reverse complement strand
ATTGACACAGTCTTTAAGCCAAGGAAAACTGTCTACAAAGAAAAACGTTTTTACTGCTGGGGAAAGTCGCTAGGGAAAGTCGCTAGGGAAATGTGACGTGTGTTGTAGATTGTGTTGACACTGCTGAAAATGTCATAACTTTGTTTCTCTCTTCTCCTTTCCCCCCTTCTTATTAATTTCTCAACTTTTCTCACTCCCACGTTCACATCCTAGATTCTAGATCCTCTCCCTGAAGATTCTTGTCATACTCTATTTCTCCCTTTTTCAAGGGTTTTTTTCTTCCTATCTTGCCGCTCTGCACACCTACAAGATTTTTCCTTTTGATTTCATCCCATGAAAGTTGTGTAAGTTGCGAGTTTTTCCCATTGTAAGATATGAA
>NW_007450203.1:0-379 GCF_000475195.1 Diaphorina citri | reverse complement strand
CCTTGTACACACGATAAAAAAACACTCCGAGCATCAGCAAAAGGAAAATTAAAACTTTCGTGAACAAAAAAATAAGAACGTCTGCCAACTATGGATGTAAAATAAACTTTTGCAAAGACATTCTGAAAGTTCTTTTCCATTCGCTACCGAGATGGAAAAAAAAGTAAAAAAAAAATCAAATCAGAGCCGGCAATATATTAGTGTGGAGGCGCGAAGAAAATTTGTACTAACAGAGGCAAATTTAACTTTATTTGAATGTGTTTGGTAGAAGAACTTTCTTTTTTGCCTTTCTCTCTGGGACTTTTTTTTTACTTTCTATTTTTTCTCTCCTTCGTATTAATATTTTATTATTAATGTAGCATGTCGAGAAAATCGCTTT
>NW_007450202.1:0-379 GCF_000475195.1 Diaphorina citri | reverse complement strand
TTTCTTTTCGAGACAGGACAAGAAGAGGAAGCGAGTCTGAGAGTGAAATGAGAATCGCTGATCAAAAGTAAAAATGAACATTTGAAAGAGACAAGCGGTGCGAAAAAAAAGAATAGGAGAAAAAAATAGAACGTCAGAAAGAAGGAAAATCACAATAAATTCTCATAACAATGGTTATTATAATAATTATGATAGCAGGAGAAATGATAACGATTATGATAGCAGTAGAAATGATAATGATAATAGTTGTGATCATGATAACTAAGAATAATAATCATAATCGTGATTATGACAGGATTTCTCATATTCTCTCAATCTGTACAGGGTGTATGCTATGGTGACAAAGAAGTAATCACGTTCTGGTAATCACGAAACCCGG
>NW_007450201.1:0-379 GCF_000475195.1 Diaphorina citri | reverse complement strand
AAGAGAGAGAGAGAGAGAGAGAGAGAGAGAGAGGGGGGAATGATAATAATTAATTACGAATGCTTTAATGTTCTTGTGATACTGGCGCAAACATCTAACATTGTTCAGGAAATGATCTTTGAAAACGAGGGCATTTAAGTATTTCCGCCAACCGTACCAACTGGGATTGCCAAAGGGATAATATTTGGCTCACAGAAGAGTTCTTAGTTCTTAGTAATTGCGTTGACCATAAATGATTGTCACAAATGCACAATGTACTAGATTTTATGACTTGACTTGGACTCGAAACACCAACCTCCATCGCTAACCACTACAACACCACTGTGGTTGGGAAGAGCACGTAGAAAGAATAGAATGGGACGCTCATTTTTAAGTCCTC
>NW_007450200.1:0-379 GCF_000475195.1 Diaphorina citri | reverse complement strand
TGTTCAAAGGGGCCACAAAGTCAAGATAATCTGCCAAGAGTAGATTTGTATTTCTGTGGAAATCAATCCCAAAGGCGATATACAGAAAGGTAGCCTAACTAAGGTCCCATGTAGGATGTGTGCCCAACTAAGTGGGTAATTTACTCATAGGTCCAAAAGTTCCAAAGTTTTTTCAACGGGATGTTTAATAAACGAAACATTCTGTCCAATGCTCACTCAACAGTTTGAATGAACACTTTTGCTCTGAACTTTGAGCATTCCTAAAGCTATGAACTTGAGTGTTAAGATGCATACTTCGAGCAAGAGAGGCCGATAGAGCTTAGTGACTAGTGTAATAAGAGAGTCATTAGAACCTGTGTAGAACGCATTAAGCAAACAC
>NW_007450199.1:0-379 GCF_000475195.1 Diaphorina citri | reverse complement strand
ACTGACTTCTACTTCTTACTTCTTATTCTAGTAATGGTGAAGGGAAAGGAGACACATCGCCTAGGATACTACAAGACTCTAGTGAGATGGATGAGATTATGGTGGGGATGAACAACCCTCGTGATGACTCTACTGTTACTCTAGCTAGTAGTAATTCCAATAGTAATGCCTCTACTGTAGAGAAAGATGAACAGAATAAACTAGAGTCAGATATGTTCAAGAAGATCCTGCTAGCCAAGCATGCCTCGTACGTAATGACAGATAAGAAGTTGATCAAGAGATGTAGTGATGGGGATGTTCTCAAGAAGTTGAAATCGCCTTCCCCTCTAGCCCAGGCAGGAGAGCTTACTACATCTGATCTTCATATTGATAGTCCACG
>NW_007450198.1:0-379 GCF_000475195.1 Diaphorina citri | reverse complement strand
TGACAACCTTAGATAATAAATACGGGTAAAATGGTCCAAGACTTCCAAAGTTCCCACATGTCTTTCTCTCTAGCCAATAGCTTGTAGATTTCTGGCTATGTTTCAAAGGATATGTAATTTTCCCATAATAAACTCTTCTGGTATCATGGGGGATCGCCATCAAGCGTGCCGGGAGGCGGTCGAATGTCAAAAGTTCGAAGCGCCACCCGGGCTGTATCAATTAATTCAGTCAAATGGTTCAGGCCTTTAAAGTCCCAATACATGAATACGCTTCTCTCCAAAGCCAATAACCTGATAAAGGACGTGTCCTTTACTTGAATTTAGAGCTTCTCCCATATGATGGGATATCCGAGAGACAAATACAGTGAAATGGTCCAAT
>NW_007450197.1:0-379 GCF_000475195.1 Diaphorina citri | reverse complement strand
GCCTCGGCTGGGATCGAACTCACGCCCTCCTGTTTACCAGGCGAGTGTCTTGACCACTACGCTACCGAGGCAGGTGGGTCCTCTTCCTCCTGTTACATTACCTATACACGAAACATTTTGTCGTTATTTTACCCCTATCATAACTCAATCAATTGCCATATATTGTCATGAAACTTGGACCATATGTCAAGCTATACTTGTTTATTATGTCTGTTGAATTTCGGATTTCTTTAAGCTCTTCCGGAGTAGAAACAAGGCTTTGAAAATCGCTTATATGTAAAAATAACGGATTTTCGCCCTGGCCGAGATTCGAACCTAGCACATCCAGGTAGAGAGTCGAAGCTCTTGACCACTCGGCCGTAGAGGTGGGCCTGATAGG
>NW_007450196.1:0-379 GCF_000475195.1 Diaphorina citri | reverse complement strand
TTACCTATCTGGGTCACAGAATCCTCGTTTGGAAAGCTAAGTCCTAATCTGGTCCTGCTAATCCTATATGCAACATATTTATCCCTGTACAATATATGTAGGTATCTTATCCCTAATAGATTTCAGGTACTTAATGACTTATCCTCTACATTAGACATTAGCTGATACCCTAACTATATCCTATATACGTACTATAGATACATACAGGGTGTCCACAAATTAACGTTGTAAACTTTTGGTCGAACTATGAACCATCCCTCTGACAGCCTAGTAAGCTTGGAGGGTAGCGCGTCTGCCTTGCAGGCGCTAGGTCGTGGGTTCGATGTTTATCCTAAACAGATAAGGTTCGTTCCCGGAACGGCTGGCTTTCTCCTATTCC
>NW_007450195.1:0-379 GCF_000475195.1 Diaphorina citri | reverse complement strand
CTCTAAGTTCAGAGGTTGGATTCCAGAACAGGTAAGGTGGATATCGCCTTACCTGACTTTGTTTCACTGCCGGAGGAAGCACTTTGCAATATACCTTACCCTTATAGAGATTCTCTACCATTGCACATGTGACATGTTTGGCAACAATGCCTATTTTTTTGCTGTCACATTGATCTGGACACACTATAGGTAGGTACTCTTTGGTTTGCCCTTTAACATTATCCAAACACGTTCATAACCCATTACCGGTAGGGATTCATCAATCAGCTTCTAAAGGCAGCGCCTTGTCGTTGTATATGTATATAGCCAAATGTGTCTGTCCCTTGCTGCTTCCTTGAGTTGTTGATAGGATGAGCAGCCCATTTGCACCCGGATGTCT
>NW_007450194.1:0-379 GCF_000475195.1 Diaphorina citri | reverse complement strand
AGTGAACCAGGGGGGTGATTGTTATTGGTGAGATCTGATCCGGCCCTGGGACTGGATGGGTGATAGGAGGACATGCCTGGAATGTACATATGAGTGAGGTCAACATAAGGATAAGGTAAATCTGAAGAATAGTCTCCGAAACATCAAACATACATAAGCATATAAAAAACCCAAATTTTAAGAAGGATCTCTTCAGCAGAAAGGAAACTTCTAAGTCCCTCAGTTTTTTGTTTCAGATTTTTTAATTTATGGATTTTTTTTTTCCAAGTTTGATAGAGGGATAAAGTTCGGCTCGGGAGGAAATCGAACTTGCGACCTAGTGCTTACAAGGCAGACGTGATACACTCCAAGCTAAATAAGTACGCTGGCTGAGCACAAG
>NW_007450193.1:0-379 GCF_000475195.1 Diaphorina citri | reverse complement strand
GGGGGGGGGGGCTCTCGTGTACCTTAGATACATTCACCGAGGAAAAGGAAAACCTAAAAAAAGGAAGACTTTTTCCGACCCCACTCAAATGACACATCTTAAAGGACATTTCGATTTAGAGTGTTGATATGCTGTGGGACCTTCTCAAATGACATCTTGTGGCCCTTTTTTCTCCTTTTTTTTATCTCTTTTTTTACTATTATTTTCTTATGCAAATCATCTGACATTATCATTTTGGAGAGACAAGAAAAGGGAGAGAGAGAGAGAGTGAGTAGTAAAAGGTAGGCATAAAAATAAAAAGTCTTTTTTTTTCCTGATCCTTGACAGTTGAAGATATGGCATCTTTTCCATATTACCCCCCCCCCCCCCCTTTTTTATT
>NW_007450192.1:0-379 GCF_000475195.1 Diaphorina citri | reverse complement strand
CTAATACTTCTGTTACCACTGTCTTACCAGTTTGGTGGAAACTGAAGAGAAAGCAAGAGTCTGGTCAAAACTGAGATACCAACAAGTGGGAAGGGTAAAACCCTACAAGAGACCAACAATCCGAAATGCTGTCTGAATGGCCAAAAAGCTCAAACTTTTGGAGATCCACCATGGACTAAAGATAGGGGGAGTAAGACCTTTTCACCTACCAAGTGCTGACCCTTTGGGATATACGCCATTGCATAGAACAATGTTCTAGTCAAGCTTTTTTACTTTTCTAAAATCCTAATAAGAATTGTGCTCCAGTGAAAGTCCACAAAAAGCACAGTAGTTGTAGAAGTGAGTGAAGAAGCACTGTGTCTTAATGATTTATTAATTT
>NW_007450191.1:0-379 GCF_000475195.1 Diaphorina citri | reverse complement strand
GCTTTCGAGAACTGGTGTTACAGGAGGATACTGAAAATATCATGGCGGGACAAAATCACCAACCGCGAGGTCCTTAGAAGAATGGGGAAATCTCACTTTGAATGGCTCAAGATCATACAAGAAAGAAAACTCAAATTCGCTGGGCATGTGTTGAGAGGTTCAAGTGGTGGGCTGATGATGGATGTAATTGAAGGTGACATGGAAAGACCAAGAACGAGAGGAAGACCGAGAAGAATATGGTTCGATGACATAAAGGAATGGCTAAACGTTTCAAGTATGGAAGAATTCAAAAACATGGCTCAAGACAGACAGGCTTTCAGATCAACAGTCAACACAGTGATATCAAACTTGGCAACCATCGGCAACGATGAAGCTACTC
>NW_007450190.1:0-379 GCF_000475195.1 Diaphorina citri | reverse complement strand
AGATGATTTGTCAGACTTAATTAAACAGCTACCTAAACCCTACATTCTTTCAGGTGATTTTAATGCTCACAACCCGCTCTGGGGAAGCAAGAAGCTGGATGATCGTGGAAAAGAAGTCGAAAAATTCTACTCATCTCATACCGACCTATTCTTACTCAATACAGGTGAAATGACTTACGTTAGTTCCTCATATAATACATCGTCAGCTATCGATTTAACCCTTGCATCCACATCGATTGCAATGGATTTGGTCTGGTCTGTACATGACGACCTTTGCCAGTCGGATCACTACCCTATTATCTGTCAATTTACAGGGATTAACCATGAGAACCGCGCTGAATATGATGGAATCTGGCTATTCAAAAAGGCTAACTGGGCC
>NW_007450189.1:0-379 GCF_000475195.1 Diaphorina citri | reverse complement strand
ATAGGAAGCAAACCGGAATATGATAATGAAATCCAAGGATAAGATGCCGCTAGTAGTTCTGGTGAAGAATAATAAGTTAAGAAGAAAAACAAGAAGCAGAAGAAGAAGTAGACAAATAATAGTACGAGAAGAAGAGGAAGACGGGTAGAAGATATTACAAGAAGTAATAGAATATTGATGGAGCATCCATCATCGTGAATGAATAAAATGCAATTTAAGAAAATATTAAAAGTGAAGAGAGATGAAGCCTGAAAGAGAAAAAACAGAAGGTTATGGATTATTATGTAGATACCTATATGGATGAATATGAAGATAATCGAAGAGAGACGAGAGAATCCCATCAATCAATTAAATTTATATTTTAAAGGTAGTTATAGGG
>NW_007450188.1:0-379 GCF_000475195.1 Diaphorina citri | reverse complement strand
CACTTGGGATTTACTCAGCGTGGGTGGCAGATTGGTATGCAGTAGCTCTAACGCGGCTACAACACGACCTGCAAGAGGGGAAAGTAAAATCGTGAAACACTTTAAAAAAGTGGTTGCTTGATAGAGGGGAAATGGCCCAATGATCAATTCCTTTGCATTAGTAAACAATATTTATAGGAACTGTATATCTTACTAGTATGAGAGCAGCCAGAAATCCTAGAAAAAAGGCAAAAACATCGATCCTGCCGGGAACAGAACCTAAGAACTCCGGTGTAAAATCCTAGTGTGATGACCACTCGGCCATGGGGGTTGCTTATCTCTCTTTCAGAACCTTATCTTTTTAGGATAAAGTTAGAATCTCATATAATAATAATAATAA
>NW_007450187.1:0-379 GCF_000475195.1 Diaphorina citri | reverse complement strand
ATTGAAGCAAAAAATGAGCCCAAGGAGGTTGTAGTAAATTTTCTTCGCTTTAATATGATGTACCTATATTGTGATTATTTTCGACGCACAGGTACAGGAACAAAGGCATTTCCATGCGGAGTGGCACGAGAAAGAAAATGAGAAAAACGTCTCAAAATTTCTCAAAATCAAAATTGTGGAAAATCCGTTGGTCCTACGCAAAATTGGTTAAGGGTGAAATTATTCCAATACGTTCCTACTAATCATTTTTTGATTCGGTTGGGTTTTACCGGAGATATCGGTATTTCCGCAAAGGCTCAAAGAGCTACATTCAAATGGTCGTATCTGAGGAAGCACATCGAGGAAAACTTCCAAATTTCGAGAAAATTCATTAATCAAT
>NW_007450186.1:0-379 GCF_000475195.1 Diaphorina citri | reverse complement strand
TACTGATGTTGTAACATAACAATGACAATCATGGTCATGACAACCTGAACACACTGCAAAGCCATTGGTAATAAAGTAGATAGATCGATAAATAGATATGTAGGTATGTAAGTAGGTAAATATGTACTACGTACGGATTTGTCCTGTATTAGAACACACACCAAAGCCATTTGTGATGAAGTAGGTAGGTACTTAGATAGTTGCCCAGTGCCCAGTACTGACTAGTATAAATAACTTTCTCTACTGATAGGTACATATTTTTGTTATTTACTACTAGCATTAGCTTAGTTTGAAATTTTCCGATTCGATTTTCGTCTATCTCGTTGACCTGAAAAGCAACTGACTGTGGGGTTTTTCTCTTTCTCCACCTTCCTCCCTC
>NW_007450185.1:0-379 GCF_000475195.1 Diaphorina citri | reverse complement strand
TTTCAAGGCAAAAGGGAAATTCCGAATTGCATTTTTCACCCTATCACTCCTATCAGATTATCAGAAATTTATTATCATTTTTCTCTTCCTCTTCCACTTTTGATCTTTTGAAAAAGAAGGTTATTTTATTTGAATTTTTACCGCCATCATGAAAAAAAAAATGTTGCTATTGGCAACACTGGCCACACGTTTTAATACTCACCAATTATAAACGGTTGCATGAGTGACGTCATTCTTGCACCGTGATCAACGTACGCGTTCTTTCATCCAATCGTTCAAGCCGCTGAGCTCCGCGTTTTATCGTATTTTATTTTGTGGCAACGTTGGAAAAAAGTGAAAATTTTTCCATTTCGTCCATTTTTTGTATTTTATTATTCAC
>NW_007450184.1:0-379 GCF_000475195.1 Diaphorina citri | reverse complement strand
ACAAATGAATGAAATTCTCTGTTTAATATTCCGTCTTCTATTTCTCGCAGTTCTCCTCTTCCTCCTCCTCCTCCTCCTCCTTTCTCTTCCCCTTCTCTATTCTCCTCCTCCTCCTCCTCTTCTTCTTCTTCTTCTTCTTCTTCTCTTCTCTGTCTCTTCTTATCCTCTTTTAATTCCTCTTCTTTCCTTTTCTTCTCCTGCTACTTCTTCCTCACTCATTTTACTCCTAGACTAGACGATACGCTAATAGCAATGAACAGCTAAGGCTTAGGCATCATAATAAAAATTTCACGCTGGATTCACTTTACGATCCTGATTATGAACGTCAGTAACAGTTCAGTCCTGGGTGGTGTAATCCGAAGACCCGGGTTCGACATTG
>NW_007450183.1:0-379 GCF_000475195.1 Diaphorina citri | reverse complement strand
GCAAAGATTGTGACAATGAGATGATACTTCTCCCTGACCACCATGCTCCAAGGCGACCTGAAACAAAGAAAGATGTGACATCCTTGGTAACAAAAGTACAAGACCTATACCTATCATTCGAGAAAAATTATCTTTGGTCTGGGAAAAATTGATCCAAGTGAGAAAAAAACTACCTTGTAAAGTTTTCTATTAATTTCTGTAAATTCTGACGACCCGTGAGCCAGAATTTGAGTGTAAATAATTTATTTTGAAATAGGTACTTTAGGTATCTACTTATACGGATTTTATGCATATGTCGTTGTCATATTAAACGCAAGTAGATGGTTTAAAAAAACAAATTACTATCAAGTCTAAAAGTTACTGTGAACTGTATTGTTGT
>NW_007450182.1:0-379 GCF_000475195.1 Diaphorina citri | reverse complement strand
GTCAACTTATTGCTTGCACTCCCGTGAAGGTTATAGGCTATTTTCCGGTTCGTTTTTGTTAAGCTACGCCGAGCAATATCACTAAATGGATGAGTGACATGTACGGCCTTGCCTTAAGGATTTACTAGCAGAAATCCGGAGCAAAGCGACGGGTTTCGGCTAGTATATTATAAAAAACAGCGGCCGGAGGCCGCATTATATTTATTTTTTAACTCAGCTTACATAGCCGGCTTTGCCAGCGGCCGAAGGCCGCATTTATGCTTGAAAGTAGATCTATTAGCAAAAGCAGGCAGCGGCCGAAGGCCGCAATATGTTTATTCTTCACAAATTTATCATAGCTAGCTTTGCCACTTTATACGAAATTCCCAACCACACCGGG
>NW_007450181.1:0-379 GCF_000475195.1 Diaphorina citri | reverse complement strand
CGTAATTAATGAAGACAGTGTTCCTAAATAAAATTGTTCTTCCGTGCCTTATGACTTTTATAAGTCTTTATGACCTAGTTTAATGAAGACAGTGTTCCTAAATAAAATTGTTCTTCCGTGCCTTATGACTTTTATAAGTCTTTATGACCTAGCTGCTGAGCAAATCACATATTTGACCAGATATTTCTTCACAGCACAGCTAGCGTTTACTCTTTCTTTTGTATCAAAGCATATTTCCCTCCAAAACGGATGCATCTCACATCCATGGGATGGACTTCCTCTCCTCAACTTTCCATTAATTCTCCTTCTTGTATGCTAAATTCTTTAATACCTTACTCTCTTTTTCTTTGTTCCTCCAAACTTTGTTCAACTTTTTTTT
>NW_007450180.1:0-379 GCF_000475195.1 Diaphorina citri | reverse complement strand
GAATTCATAGTATTTGTTTGTCAGAAGTGCATCCTTATGTCTTCATCGGATACTATCCATAATGTTTACAAGTATTTCCAGTCCATATGTTAATGTACACTTGTACAGAGATACAGATACATGTCCTGTCAGTATGTTTACACTATGTACTCACAGAACATACAACAGATTCTGATAATTCCGAACTGTTTCCATTAAAACACAGGAAGACCCTAGTGATGAGCGAATCAATTAATATTTTGATTAGAGAAGCTGTGAGCTATGATCAGGCCCGTATACAGGATTTCAGGAAAAGGGGTCAGGTGGGTGGATGGATGCTCCAAACCAGAGGCCAATACTGTTAGTATATTACATTACTTACAAGGCCCTCAATTCCCTC
>NW_007450179.1:0-379 GCF_000475195.1 Diaphorina citri | reverse complement strand
TCGGGGGTTGTTACCCTCCTTATTTCTCGCTCGCCCTATTTATCCATTCTTATAACTTCAATAATTTTCTCCGTGGTAACTGCGGCTGAGGATGGAAAAGAAGATTGCTTTTCTGAGCTCAGGGGAATCTGCCGTTCTAATTATTGCGCTCTCCTTGGGTTGATATTCTTTCTCCTCCGTCTTTCTATCTCTTCCCTTCCCCTCCATCTCTCTACCTTCTCCTTCTCCCTACTCCTCCGTTCAGACGCCCCCTCAATTTATGTAATCCTATGAATCCCTATCTTCTTCTCCATCTTTGCTACCTCCAAGACCACTTCATCTTTCTACCTCCTCCTCCTCCTCCTCCTCCTCCTCCTCCTCCTCCTCTTCTCCGTTTATC
>NW_007450178.1:0-379 GCF_000475195.1 Diaphorina citri | reverse complement strand
TTTTTTTTTCGCTCCGAAACGAAAATATCACGAAACCTCATCGTGAAATAAGAGACTAACAATGTGAGACATGCAACCTTTGGCAGACAAGATTTCAGCACACAATTATGCGGTTGAAATCCTTGAGCGCGGCTTTTGAAGTGTGCAAGGATTCTTATCGAGGTTGTAAGAACATAATTATGTCGGTATGTGCCATGTACCAAACTCTCCATTTATTTCCTACTTTTCGCTGGAAATGTGAAAATCCAAATGCTTTGAGGTGTTATTCGCCCAGCTATAGTGAGTGCCTGCTCTATACATTTGAACTTTAGATTTCGGATTATTGTATACGCTTTGCAATAATTACTAAAAGAACCAGCGCGCGGGGGGCGGCGACGGC
>NW_007450177.1:0-379 GCF_000475195.1 Diaphorina citri | reverse complement strand
AGTACCTACCCAGTCTTGTATAGTCAACTTATTAATTTCTTAGCTCTTGTAAAAATATCTGATGATGAAGCTAAAAGCTGAGTAAGTAGGTATTTTTTATGACTCATCCATAAAAGATGTGTCTAGAATTCTGGACCCACAGTAAAATTATTCTCTCTCAAATTTAGAAAATGATTGGTCTACTATATTTTAGACTATTTAGACCGTCTATGTAGAAACATAAAATTCCCATTACTAAATTAAGAGAATAAAGCTTCAGATCCAGGCATCACAAATGTCACATCAGCCTTTTATCAATAATATACCTATATTATCTAATTTGAAAATTAACGATGTCGTAAGTATGATAATAGGTATAGGTAATACGAGTCATCATCAG
>NW_007450176.1:0-379 GCF_000475195.1 Diaphorina citri | reverse complement strand
TCTCCTTCCATTTTCTTCCTCCTCCCTTATTCCTTACCTCTCCTTTACCCTTCTTCCTTCTTACCTCTTCTCCTTAACTCTCCCTCTACCTCCTCCTACCCCTCTCCTTCTGTTTTCTTCCTCCTTCCTTATTCCTTACCTCTCCTTTACCCTTCTTCCTTCTTACCTCTTCTCCTTAACTTTCCCTCTACCTCCTCCTACCCCTCTCCTTCTATTTTCTTCCTCCTTACCCCTCTCCTTTGCCCCAATTACTTAACTCCTCTACCCTCTGTCAGTCTGTCCATTCTTTCCTCTTTTCCTTCGTCATGTTTGTGTTTCTATTATGTCTTTTCTCTATATTATGTATTCTCTCCTTTTCTCCTTCCCCCCCCCCCCCCCG
>NW_007450175.1:0-379 GCF_000475195.1 Diaphorina citri | reverse complement strand
GTTTATTAACGTCTATTAGATAGGGGACAGTCCGTAATCCACTCCAGTCAAGTGAAGACCATGTCCAGAAATATGTATAACTTTATAACAGCTGAATAGTGCTATCTAATGTCGTGAGCTCGTGAGTTACTCAGAATAAGGTTCTGGCCATTCTATTTCAGGCGTTCTGAATTGATTCCGCGTTCACTAATATCTGGGAATCCATCCCAACACTTTCTGTTTGTCAGGCAAGTTTATGAACCACCGAATAGTATCTGGGGTAAATGTACCATTTATTCGCCCACCTAAAAAACGTACCATTTATTGGCCCACCTTACCATACGCCACATAAGTCTGAACTGGACGAACTTTTTCAAGATCCAATTTCATCAAAAGAAAG
>NW_007450174.1:0-379 GCF_000475195.1 Diaphorina citri | reverse complement strand
AGTCGAATGGAATTGCAAACTACTCCCAATTTATTGTTAGTACCGCTTTATTGGAAGCTGAAGAAGAATTATCAGACAGTTAAAATGTCTTAATAAGATTCCTTGTGTTTTTGTCGCAAATTATCCAATCATGTATAATCCTTTATTGCTGACGCCATCGCCGATAAATTTGGATCATTGACATTTTACATGAGGGGGCTTATATTCCTATCAACTGCTATCAATGTCATCATACTCGTAAATGTAACATTTCGGATCACATAACGTATTGAGGACTTATCAATTTTAATAATAATAGATCCTTGAGTGGAAGGCAACCACTAGGCGAGGTTAACGCCTTAGGCGTTCTCTACCACCTAACCCTTAGAGCTCCATTATT
>NW_007450173.1:0-379 GCF_000475195.1 Diaphorina citri | reverse complement strand
CTCTGTTTGATTGCACCATAACTTGTCGCCGATTAATTACGTATGGACTTCCGAGATTCTGCCTACCCGTGAGTCCGTGAGACGTGGGGGGGATTTGATTTCCTGAAAATCTGATGTGTTCGAAGGAGTGACGCCTCCACCAATAGTGGTGGATTGGTGGAGATGTCGGAGTTACCATTTTTTACTTTCCTTATCCGATGAGGAAATTGAAATACTTTCCTTATCCCATAATGAGGAACTTAATTTGAAATAGGTACTTAATATACGTAGTCATGTAATAGGCTGAAATTTTTTGATGGTCAGTTTTTAGTGCCTGTTATGGCACGTTTTGAGGTCCCAAGAGCCTAAATCCAAAGTTGCAGCCATTCGTCCGTCACCA
>NW_007450172.1:0-379 GCF_000475195.1 Diaphorina citri | reverse complement strand
TATGTGACTTCTTCTTCATAAAGAAGGCATGAAAGTGATTTAAAGATTTAAACCCCCTATTCCACAGATCATAGATTTTATAATTTTAAATCAATATCGCCTCTTGATTATTTATAGAGTGCCTTAGACTGGATTTTCCAAGTATGTATTTTAAAAAGGCACTAATCTCAAAATACTTCAGTATTTATAGTACTCAGCATTCAGTCAGTGGTCAGCAAATAATTTCAGCAATTAAGAGCTGAAAAAAAAAAGAATAGCAATTCCATTGTTATGATTTTCACTGCACAAGGCGAGCCTCGTCTCTTTGTCATTTCTAGCAGTGTCATTTCCAACACCTCCTCGAAAGTAACCCTTAATAACTTTCATTAATGGCCGCTCA
>NW_007450171.1:0-379 GCF_000475195.1 Diaphorina citri | reverse complement strand
ATCGATATGAGTATTTCAGTGCCAGCCTTCTTTTTCGTGGGGCATTTTGGACTTCCTCGCACCCAATAGGCTATTCTCATTGGACAATCGCGTGCTGGCTTTTACCATCAAGCTTGGAGAGGTTTTTCTGAGAAGGTGGATAGCTTGTCACTGAAGGGAGTGTGAAACCCACATCACTGAAATCCTTAGCAGTTATACTGTGACGTTACACCTCCATCCAAAAGTTCAGAACCTCTTTCCCATTTCTTCTTTTACCTTTTCTTCTAAAATATCATGAAATTCTGAAACTGAAGTTCAAGCATTCCAAAGTATCAAGTTCGACCAGATGCAAACCAAAAGTTGACCTGGGAGAGATCGAATTACCACGCACACGTGTTCA
>NW_007450170.1:0-379 GCF_000475195.1 Diaphorina citri | reverse complement strand
GCCATTCGGCGAAAGCTAAAGCCGCTACAACAACAACAACAACAACAACAACAACAACAACAACAACAACAACAACAAACATCAAAAAACAATATAATTATAATCAATTGAAAATAAGCAACTCAAATCAATGCAGTCAAATTTCCATGAGATATTTGGTAGGTCAGTTAATAAGCCCCCAAAGAATTAATACATTTAATCAATTGATCCCAGGCTGAAATAAGGTAAGTAAAATACCAGAACAAATAGAAGATAGAAAATCAGCACTTCCAGCATTATACTCAAGCTGTTCACAAAACTACCAACAGTACACATCATTGGTCCAGACTGTCCAGAGGAAAGGAAATGAAAAAAAAAAAAAAAAAAAAAAAAAAAAAAA
>NW_007450169.1:0-379 GCF_000475195.1 Diaphorina citri | reverse complement strand
TCCGCCCCGGGCGGGAATCGAACCCGCGGCCTAGCGCTTACAAGGCAGACGCACTATCAACTAAGCTAACTAGGCTGGTAGGAGGCTGTTTAACCGTTCACAGTTCACACTGAACGAATTTTTCTTCGTTCGAAGTTGCAATTTTTCGGACTTTTTCTTCGCTGGCAATGTGAATTGTGAACACACTATACCTACGACCCGAGACCGAAAAAGAAAAAAAAAAATTGTGACGAAGAAAAATTCGTTTTGTGCGGTGTGAGCGAGCAGGAACCTGGTTAATTTTAAAATGAGTCGAAAATGTTGAAAGCATATATATGTAGAGCTGACTTTTTTTACACTTTCTTAGCATTAGAAAGAAGAAAAAAATCGCCCGCGGCGC
>NW_007450168.1:0-379 GCF_000475195.1 Diaphorina citri | reverse complement strand
GATAGAGAGAGAGAGAGAGAGAGAGAGAGAGAGAGAGAGAGGGAGAGAGAGACAAACAAATTTATTAACGAATGAGAAACATAACGAATCAAATTTAGTGACAAACTTATATACTTTTTTACCAACCTCAGTGGTGTAGTGGTTAGCGGTGTACTCTGAAGGTCGCTGGTTCAAGACTTGAAACACCGACATAAAATTTAAAACTTATCTTAGTGCATTTAGATTGGAACTACCTACCTTTTAGAACTACCTACCTACTCTCTTTCTGTTCACTCTTTCAAAGCATCTCTGACAGAAGCGATCAGCGAAGGGTTATTTTCCTCCTAATTTCCTCGAAGACATTCCTTTTCAACACCTCCTTGAATTGGGTGCAGATGTT
>NW_007450167.1:0-379 GCF_000475195.1 Diaphorina citri | reverse complement strand
GCGGGAATCGAACCCGCGGCCTAGCGCTTACAAGGCAGACGCACTACCAACTAAGCTAACTAGGCTGGCAACAAAATGTTCAAATTCTCGTACAGCTGACAGTAGTGCAATACGCTTATTTTCCTTTCTGAAAGTTTATAGTGAGGAATAGGGAAATAATTGAACATTGCCTCCTGGATGCTTGGAATCGTTCCATTAATATCCCTTTCCCTATTCCCCACGATTACCACCTTGAATTTCCGAAAGACTTAGGTTTTTCCTATCTGTATACATCTAGGGCAGTGACTCTTAACCAAATCCCAGACTGTCCTAGAGCATAGAAAATCGATATCGTCAGTCCATAGCGTTAAAACACCATTCGTTAAAACTATGCCTATGA
>NW_007450166.1:0-379 GCF_000475195.1 Diaphorina citri | reverse complement strand
ATATTTTGATACTTACCTATTGCAGAAATGTTCAACATAAAGATCGGCCACTTACACTACGATTGTCGGACAGAACTTCATCTGTCTAAAGGCCTAAACGAGATCCATAAGTAAAATGGAAAATGGGTTGACACCTGTCTATGATGATCTACAAAATCTGTAGACACTCACCTATGTTACATAACTATACGTTTAACTAGTTACCTACTTAATCTTTGGGAAGGAACTACTATAGAAGTTTACCCATATCTAATTTCCCACCAGTCCCACCGTCAATTTGTCCGAATCACCGGATCTGATAACTTCATAGATCAATTTTCCAGATTAGTTTATGATTAAAAAATGGCCGAGGTAATAATGTAGGATTAACAAGCTCATA
>NW_007450165.1:7468-10209 GCF_000475195.1 Diaphorina citri | reverse complement strand
GCGGCCTCGGCTACTCCATACAGCTCAGCACGTGACCGGGGGGGAATGGGGGGCAGGAAATCACGGTCACGGGGGAGAGGGGGCATCATACGCCTCTCGTAGTCACGTTCGTACAAACGATCGTACTCACCCTGTTGGAGGGGGGAGAGGAGAAAAACCGAAATGAGAAAACTAAAATAATACCTAATAATAATGAGCGGAAATTTTGTAGCGCCATTTCGGGGATGGTACTAAATTTTCTAAATTATGGAAGCTACTCAAATAAAAAATGTGGATATTTGTAAAAGTTTTGCTTAAACAAATAATTAATACCTTTTACGGCTTTTACTTCTCACAAACAACTGCTAAGTATAGCAAAGTACATAAGTCTAAAAATAGAATACCTTCATAGGATAACCGCCCATCATGCGGTCACGCAGGAAAGAAGGAGGGGGTGGAGGTGGGTAGGGGTCACGTGGGTAAGCCTCCCGTGGGTATCCAAATCTGTCCAGAGGTCCTGGTCCTCCTACAGCACCAAAGCGTCTGGAACAACATAGGAAGGAATCACAATGAGCTTGATGAACTATTGTCATAAATGCAATTCTCTGACTAAGTAGTAATACTTATACCTTGATAAATTTTATGACTTGACTTGGACTTGCAATAACAACCACTAGATCTGAAGTTCCTTTTACCAATTTTTTGCTTTCATCTTAACTTAAGTACCTCTTTACTTAGGTGAGTAGGTATAAAAGGAAAAAACTAAAGGACACAAAGAACATATCTTTACTTACAAAGATAGGCAATTACAAGAGAGTTTTAATTAAAAGAGAAATTATTTATTTCTAGTAAAGTGAAGTTAACTAGTATTTCAATTTTTCATTCTTTCAACAGTGTTTAGTACCTGTTTCAATTTAACATAATGGATCTACTCAGGAAAGGACCTTAACTACAGAGCTAGATAATGAGGATTGGTTTACTTACAAAAACAATACTTAATAAGGGGGGGACTTACCCTGCACGGGGACACTCTTTTGACCAATGACCACCTCGTCCACACCTAATGAAAAAAATTACATTTAAACATGACAATATTGAAGAGATAAAACCTGCCACAACAACCTAGTACAATAAAGGAAGTATACAGATTTCAGTAAGAACTTGTATAAAATGTTGCCCAGTGGCAAAGTGATCTTGACAGATGCAGTATTTCCACACATTACAGCAAAGAAAATGCACTGATTGATTGATTGATTGATTTTTTTTTTTTTTTTTTTTTTTTGCAAATACTATCATATTCATCCAATAAACTTCCCACTCCAACTATACAGTAATGTATTTTCTGCTCACTTAAACTCACTTGTAACATTGTTCTGGATCTCCCATACCAGGTCTCTGACGTACTCGACTCGTGGAAATCTGCACTTTCATTGGTTTCCCATCAACCATCATGCCATTCAGCTCCTTGATGCACTTGTTAATGTCTGGACTGTCAATATGGACAAAGCCATAGTTGCGTACAATATCACACTCCACAACAGTACCATAGGGTACAAATAATTCTCTCACTTCTGGAGCCCTGGTGTTATCTGATAGGTTACCCACAAAGACTTTGGTTGTAGGTGTGTTTGGTCCTTTTCTACTTGTAGCAGCTTCTATTTTCAAAGGTTTTTCATTGACAATTTGACCATTCAACTCTTTGATTGCTGTGCGCCCTTCTTCATCATTTTCCATGTGCTAAAAAGTAAAAAAAAAAAAAAAAAAAAATGTCCATTACATAAATTCTTAAATAGTACTAAACAATTCAAGGAAACACCTAGCTAGCAACTGAAATTGAACATAGCAACAATTCAGAATTATAGCAAAATGACAGCAATGTAGTCACTCGGTAAGTAAGGTAGTAGATTAAAAACCACATGGACTCTGTGATGTGAACTGCAGCTGTGGAATTAAATTAAAAAAGGGTCATATAAAGTTTATACTTACCACAAATCCATAGTTCTTCACCACATCACACTCAACAACTTTTCCATACTTCTCAAACAAGGGTCTGATTAACTCAACTGATGTCCCAGGGTTTACGTTCCCGATGAATATTTTGAAAGTTCCCACACTACTGAATCCAGGCATGTTTCTAAAATCAAAATGAACACCATATAAATGAATATGAAATCAAGGAGGTTTGAAAGTAGTGGGGGAAAGTGTGTGTTGAGTTGACATCAAACGTCAGGGACGTCAGATGATAAGTTAGTACGGTTGTATCAGGTTTTTATAAGGATACCGACCTAACTGAACCACCCACATAATGTTGTATAATCAAAAGTAGATGGAGGTCCAATTTTATTTTGTTTTTATAAACTCACATTTTATATGAAGATACTGACATTGGACAAGACAAATCCGTCGAGGACAGTGCGGGAATGAGGATGAGAAGTTTACCGGCATGATATATTGATTTGGTTGTTGGAGTATCTCGATACTTTCACCAGCTGTTGTTGATCGAAGCGTGACATCTCCAGAGAGTTCCAATGCCCCAAGAGCGGTTGTCACTGGCGGTGTCTGTGTAACGGCGGGTCTGGAACAACACCGGGCGTTCGAAAAACCCCTGTACATGGTGTTGGAATCGGATGATTACATTTCTTTTTCCAAAACCATGAATCCGGGGCGTTTTAGAAGCTACTTAAAATTTTAAAGATTATTTTCGCACTCCCTAAAAGATTTAAGAGTACCAACCACACTAAGACACCGTGTAACTTATGAAC
>NW_007450165.1:0-671 GCF_000475195.1 Diaphorina citri | reverse complement strand
CTGGCAGGCGCGGCTACACGGTACAGCTCAGCACGTGAC
The DNA here is from genome assembly GCF_000475195.1 of Diaphorina citri. Lineage (NCBI taxonomy): Eukaryota > Metazoa > Arthropoda > Insecta > Hemiptera > Psyllidae > Diaphorina > Diaphorina citri. The sequence goes on along the minus strand of NW_007450165.1, from coordinate 632 downwards.
CGGGGGGGAATGGGGGGCAGGAAATCACGGTCACGGGGGAGAGGGGGCATCATACGCCTCTCGTAGTCACGTTCGTACAAACGATCGTACTCACCCTGTTGGAGGGGGGAGAGGAGAAAAACCGAAATGAGAAAACTAAAATAATACCTAATAATAATGAGCGGAAATTTTGTAGCGCCATTTCGGGGATGGTACTAAATTTTCTAAATTATGGAAGCTACTCAAATAAAAAATGTGGATATTTGTAAAAGTTTTGCTTAAACAAATAATTAATACCTTTTACGGCTTTTACTTCTCACAAACAACTGCTAAGTATAGCAAAGTACATAAGTCTGAAAATAGAATACCTTCATAGGATAACCGCCCATCATGCGGTCACGCAGGAAAGAAGGAGGGGGTGGAGGTGGGTAGGGGTCACGTGGGTAAGCCTCCCGTGGGTATCCAAACCTGTCCAGAGGTCCTGGTCCTCCCACAGCACCAAAGCGTCTGGAACAACAGAGGAAGGAATTGTAATGAGCTTGATGAACTATCGTCATAAATGCAATTCCCTGACTAAGTAGTAATACTTATACCTTGATAAATTTTATGACTTGACTTGGACTTGCAATAACAACCACTAGATCTGAAGTTCC
>NW_007450164.1:0-379 GCF_000475195.1 Diaphorina citri | reverse complement strand
TACCCGTTACTGATTTTTCCATCGTCAAATACAGGAAATGCATTATTTCCCTTGCGTAGATGAGTCATTATAGGAACTATTATTATGATTAGCATCATTTTAGTTATTTGTGTTAGCGTCAGTTAAGTAGGTAAAAGGTAGAACGTGTGATGATGCTGGTTGTTCAGACGTTTAGAGTTTTAGAGTTCCTCAATCTATCGTTCTGGTATTTTATCGTAGAGGATCTTACCCCCTACCTAGGTGGTAAGTACCTATTAAATTTTCCCTATTTATCAATATCGGACAAACGGTTCGAGACTTTCATGGTTAAACAAATAAGTAAGTATACATTCAAACGGAATGGAAAATCGTCAAGTTCAAACTTGATTTGTGTCCGCCG
>NW_007450163.1:0-379 GCF_000475195.1 Diaphorina citri | reverse complement strand
TGAAAATTTGGACCGATTGCAATACTTTCATTACTAGTATAGCTCCGCTATACTGTAGTAATAGAAAGTAAAAATAGGACCTTTAGAAAGTTTATACATATAAAATTTATATAATGTAGAGGTGTCTGTGTTTTATCGGATGACTTGGGACAAGTATTCATTATTTTGAACACCCTGTATAAGTTCACCATTTTATTTTCCATAACAATCATCATCATCATCATCATTTACCTAATTTTCCTGTTTTTTATTACCATTTCCCTTTCTGTTCATCTATCTTTCCCTTCTTTTCTCCCTTTCTCTTTCAATTTTTACTTTCTATTACTACAGTATAGCGGAGCTATACTAGTAATGAAAGTATTGCAATCGGTCCAAATTT
>NW_007450162.1:0-379 GCF_000475195.1 Diaphorina citri | reverse complement strand
AAAAAAAGGTGTAATATAAAAAACATGTTTTTTGTCAACCTTTTATCTGCGAGTAGAGAACACTGTAGAAATTTCGACACCCCTCTCTACCCGGTATGGAAATTTCTCAGAGGGGAAAGGAAGAGAAAAGAAAAAGAGGAGGAGGAATCCGTTGTATGCTCAGGAGATTTCTTGAATAAGCAAGCTGGGAGGGGTAGGACTATTCAAACACTCAAGTAAACCACTTCAGTGTCGCGGCCACTTTGACAAGCGTACGCAAAAATCGACGTAAGGAAATTTACCGCCGAGTACGCCTGAAAAATCCTTTCTTGTACGACCTTTGTAACCTTTTCTCTTAACAAGGTCAGGTGGTGCGGTCATGGAGAAATATGAAATAATA
>NW_007450161.1:0-379 GCF_000475195.1 Diaphorina citri | reverse complement strand
TATGAAGGGGTTTTCCAAGGGGAAGTTTAGATTTATTACCTTGACGGCAACCTTTCCAAATGAAAATGATAAGTAAATCATTATGCAAGAACAAACGTAATTTATTGAATGACACAGTTTTCAATATGTAGGTAGAGGTACTCAGATCTATCTAATCTGAATGTAGGTAGTACTTGTAGGTACTTGATAATTTATCTTCTTGATTATCTATAAATATTACTTCCCTGATAGGAACTTACTTTTAAATTGGCAGGTACTTTGTTATTTGTAATAAGTGCATCTGTTTGATTCGGAGGTATTTTGTGTAGAAATACCATGTCTTTGATTTGAATAGAATAATTCTAATCAATTACCTACCTGTGCTTATTTCTATCTGAAT
>NW_007450160.1:0-379 GCF_000475195.1 Diaphorina citri | reverse complement strand
TGCCTCGGCTGGGATCGAACCCACGCCCTCCTGTTTACCAGGCGAGCGTCTTGACCACTACGCCACCGAGGCAGGTTACCTATAGTTTGCTTGGAGGTGCCTGTAAGCGCTAGGACGTGGGTTCGAGTACCGGCAGGGGTGAATTTTATTCTTAACCGATAATGTTCTTATTGGGAACGGCTGGATTTCTCCTATTCTGTCCTCCTCTTCGACTTCGGGTCGATAAGACCTCCGTTGTTGCATGTCTATCACATCTCTCTCTCTCTCTCCCTCCCTCTCTCTCTCCCTCTTTCTCTCCCTCTCTCTCTCCCTCTCTCTCCCCCACTCTCTCTCTCCCTCTCTCTCTCTCTCCCTCTCTCTCGCTCTCTCCCTCTCTCTC
>NW_007450159.1:0-379 GCF_000475195.1 Diaphorina citri | reverse complement strand
ATCCCAACCCTTGTACGACCTTTTAAAGTACCTGTCTAAACTTGCCCAATTAGCAAATTACACACGGTCTTACTATCTGACTCTCATAAATATGATTTTTTTGTTACATCATTTATTTAAAATTTCACCTAAAAGGTAATCGAACAGTGCTAAATCGGGCATTAAATTAGACAGTTTACGACTAAAATTGTCATTAAATTAATACTAGGAAGGAACCTACTTCCCTCTTCTATTCACCTAAATAGAATTTCCGAAGTGAACACAATTCAAAATAGAAAGTAAACGTATAATATAAAATAATTTAGCCAGTTCATACATAAACCAAACGAAAAAGGAAGCTGGCGCAGCAGCGGAGATAGCGGTAAAGAGAAAGCATGGC
>NW_007450158.1:0-379 GCF_000475195.1 Diaphorina citri | reverse complement strand
TGGGGTTAAAAAGAAATATTAACATATCATGGAATGTTGTACCTATCCCTTTGAAAATTGAAATAAAAATTAAGTATTATTCTAGTTCCCTGAACTAACATGACAATAAAGAAACAACCTACACCAAAAGATAAAGAAATTGGAAAAAATATAACAACAGAAGTAAAATATTTAACTATTTACAAAGTAAGTATGTAACAGGGAGGAGGAGATTAGTCAGTTGTAGGAAGAACAACTAACTTAGTAACAGGTCTTACCAGGTCGCCCCGAGGAGTTTTCACTTTGACCACTCGGATTTGACCATCCCTACCTGGTAAGAGTTCCACTACTTTAGCTATAGGCCAGTTTTGAGGCCCCATGTTGGGACTTTGAATAAGGA
>NW_007450157.1:0-379 GCF_000475195.1 Diaphorina citri | reverse complement strand
GACTAATCTGTCAGATAACCTGCTTATCTGCACGTCATGTCTGACGCACGCAGCTCGAAACTTCCCAGGTCTAAATCAAAGCAAATTGAAACAGCATAGACCAAATGTGAGAGAATCATTTGTAAATGTCGACTTGACTAAGTACCTAGTCCTACCCTCTGTACCTGCTTTGAAGCGCTGAAATCAGACCAAACAAATTTGCAGACCATGAGTTTACTGAATTGGACAGCGTAGTCAACATTAAACTAATGAGATTAAGGTAAATAGGTACGGAAATTGCATGACGTCTTTCAGCAGATAACAATAAGCATGTAATTTTACAACTTGAAATTCATGCTAATTTCAAACATGGTGTGAGAGTCAAAAGAATGTGAATTTC
>NW_007450156.1:0-379 GCF_000475195.1 Diaphorina citri | reverse complement strand
AGGTTGGCATAGTTAGAACCACTGAGGTTGGCAAAATTGGTTTATATCTTGTATCGGAATCAAAAGCCTTTTCAAAGTTTAAATATGCTCGGTCCAACGTCATTTTTTCTCTTTTGATAATTTTTCGCTCCTTTTTCTGTCTCGATTTTTTCCTTGGTAATGTTACTTACTCTTGCCAATCCGGTTTTAATAATTCCTAATCCTAATATTATTCCCTAACAGTCCTCCTAGATCATCCTGGTCCTTTTCCCCTTGTTCCACTATTCCTGGGAAATCTGACGGAAGGTTGAAAATGCGTGGAATGGAAAATAATATTCACACAACGTTACATTTTACAAGGCTCAGGTGAATTCTATTTTTTCGCAATTATCTCGATGTT
>NW_007450155.1:0-379 GCF_000475195.1 Diaphorina citri | reverse complement strand
TTGTGTTTAACCTAACCCTGTAATAACATTGGTCACTGCTCTGCTCATATGTGAAAGCTCCTTTTTGGTCGTAATTTTTCATTGCTGTGGCTTCTGAACAAAAACAATAAATAGGTACCAATTATAGTTACTTTTGATGTGTGATTTTGACCTTGGCAAATGAGCTCAACACAGCAAATTTGCCTGTTGAAGTTTAAGCCTTTCCAGGTCAATTAGGGCCCCCAAGGAGGTTTTCCAATTCTCTCTCCACAGACGGAAAAGATTGTACTGTACATTAGTGTTGAGAATGAAGTTGGAGTTGTTAGCCCCTGGACATACTTAACTGATAGAAGCCTAAAATGCCATTCCTAGGCAGAACATTAGTGAGACACACGTACAG
>NW_007450154.1:0-379 GCF_000475195.1 Diaphorina citri | reverse complement strand
CAAGGGTAAAAGTTTCCGTCAGCCCTATCTGTGATGGCTCTTGGGGTGCAATAGTCCTACACACTGGACTCCGCACACGGGAATTTCATCAGTAAAGACCCCCATTTCAATGTAATGTAAAATGTAATCTGTGATGGCCTGTTGTACCTGCAAAAGGGCTGTCGGCCTAGGTCTGTCATACCTTGGTCTGTCAAACAGCCTAAGCGCGATTAGGACCAACAGTCTATAGGACTGTTGGTCCTAATAATAGACTGTTGGTCCTAATAGTGCTAGGACTAGGACCAACTAGGACTGTGTGGATTAGGACAAACTAGGACCAACAGTCCTATACTGTCTTCCCCTTCCCATGACAAAGAAAGCTTAAAAGCGATCTTCCTAG
>NW_007450153.1:0-379 GCF_000475195.1 Diaphorina citri | reverse complement strand
AACCTATGTTTGATATTGGGAATTGTAACAACAGAGCTCTTATCATACCGAAATCAAAGAGAGAAGGAGCCAGCTGAGGTAGTTTCGAATGTATCACGCCTGTCATGTACCTAGTTTGAGATCGTTAAATCGCGCATTCGATTTCCTCCCTGGGCAAACTTAACCCACAGATAAGGTTCGTTCTCGGAATGGTTGTCTTTTTCTTATCCTGTCCTCTCTTGGATTTTGGGACGATAGGATAGTTACAGTTCGCGCGTGTCATGCACCTAATTAGATCGCGGGTTCGATTCCCGCCCGAGGCGAACTTTATTCTAATCAGATAACGTTCGTTCTCGGAACGACTGGCTTTGTCCTATCCTATCTTCTCTTGTATTTCGGG
>NW_007450152.1:0-379 GCF_000475195.1 Diaphorina citri | reverse complement strand
AATGAAACACAAGACCCCCGTTAACAGTTTATTATGTTTATGTAGCATTCACCTCAAGTAATATTCTATCCTAGTCTGTGCTCTCTGTTCCTTAAACTCCCCTATGAACTCTTCTCATCTTAACTCCTGCCCCTCCTTGGAAGCCAGCAATGACATTGTAGAGAAACTGGGATGCAAGAGGAAAAATGACCCAATGGTCAAAAATTCCGATATTTGTAACAAGAACACAACATTATAGTCTGTTTATATCTCATTAATTTCCCCCCACAGGTCTGTGTCGATGCCATCCTGGCCATTCACAAATCCGGCAAGGATTTGGACCTGCACATGGTCGAATTGATGGAAATGAAACACAAGACCCCCGGCGATAGTTGTCTGG
>NW_007450151.1:0-379 GCF_000475195.1 Diaphorina citri | reverse complement strand
ACACCTAATTTTTGATCAGAGTATATTATTTAGAAAGCTGAGAAAACGAGCTTTACAACCATGTATGTCACATTTGGAATTTTTGATCAGAGTATATTTTTTAGAAAGCTGAGAAAACGAGCTTTCCAACCATGTATGTCGCATTTGGACAGAAGGCTTCTAAGCTCCAGTATGAATGAAAGTTCGCGCGAATTTTTTTTTTCCTATACAGCATATAAGGTCGTGACTAGATTCGTTGGTGAGCGAATTGAACTGTGTTCCGACACCTAATTTTTAATCAGAGTATATTATTTAGAAAGCGGAGAAAACGAGCTTTCCAACCATGTATGTCACATTTGGACAGAAGGCTTCTAAGCTCCAGTATGAATGAAAGTTCAGG
>NW_007450150.1:0-379 GCF_000475195.1 Diaphorina citri | reverse complement strand
ACTCATCTCGAAACACAAGTACATCATCACCAGGGCAATCAGTAATGTCATCTTCACACAGGATCAGAGCTGTTCAAAATAGAAAACGGGCCACTCGTCCGTGTCAGAAGACGTCTACACTATTTCGATTGTCATCGACTGGAAAGGGAAGGCCATAAAGTAGATCCAAGCAAAAGATTCTGGAATAAAAATACCTATCAGGAGGAAGTGATTTTTTTAAGAGGCTTGGCAGAAGGAACTGCAACTGCCAAGGTCTTACCATCCCGAAATCGAAGAGAGAAGGGAGACAGGACAGGAGAAGGCCAGCTGTTCCAAGAACGAACATTATCCGTTCAGGATAAAATCTGCCCCGGGCGGGAATCGAACCCGCGGCCCAGCA
>NW_007450149.1:0-379 GCF_000475195.1 Diaphorina citri | reverse complement strand
AATTTTATATGATCAAGAGATTCCTAATTCTATCGTTGAGATAAGATACCTAGACAATTTTTTTTTTTTTAGTGGACTTATTTCTGTGTGTTTTCATTTTCTGATTCCTTGTAATTTATTTTATCTTTGATCAGCTGTGAATATGCGGGTTTAGGTTTGTAGAAATGTAGGTACGAAACTAATGAATTATTGAGGACTTTTTTCAAAGTCTGAATGGTTTTTCATTAACATTGGTCCAAATTGATATCTTACATTTGTCATCTATTTTTACAGATAACACTCGTATTATTGGCATCGAAACTCAGTCGATGTCAGGGTGACAGCGCATCCCCAAACTATGACGTCACATCTTACCAATCCACCACCTTCACTCCAGACA
>NW_007450148.1:0-379 GCF_000475195.1 Diaphorina citri | reverse complement strand
AGACAAAAGCGGGCTTGAACAGGTCTTACCGTTTTTCTTTAAAAATGCAATATGAGATTTATTACCAAATATAGAAGACCTTGTTTAGACTGCGAGAGTAAAAGGACTTTTCAGTCCTACTCTCGCTGTCAGTATAAACCATTCAAAGCATTCCTGTATGTTCTTCAAATGTAGGTTAAAGCAATGAAAAAGAGGAACACTGCTGAGGAAAATAGAAAATAGACCATCATTTTCTTCTTCCTCATTGAAAAATGTTTAACCACCTCCCTTCTTTCGATAGATACTCGAAACCAGATTACATATGAATGAATGAATGAAAGTTTTTATTGTTTATTTATACAATTTGTATGTTAACAATGTTAGCTTATTTCTAATACGT
>NW_007450147.1:0-379 GCF_000475195.1 Diaphorina citri | reverse complement strand
TCGAAGAGATGGAGGACGGGATAGGAGAAAGCCATGAATTAACCTTGTCTGTTTGGGATAAATTTCACCCCTGCCCTGTTCGGAATCAAATCCACAATATGGGCAATTCTTTCCAAGCTAACTAGGCTGGTTAGTCTATTATTTAATCAACTTAAAGTAATCAAGAGTAACAGACCGTCATGCAGACCTATCTCAAAGAAAAGTCTTAAAATATGGAATTCCGGTACTAATGTCTGCTACTAAAGATATTGCACGTCACTTGCCATTCCTAAATTCCTATGTAGATGTTGATAAATAAATAAATTGACAGGTATGACTGTCGAATATTAATCGTTTAATTTATAAACACTGCACGTGCATTGACCACTACTCAAACTTA
>NW_007450146.1:0-379 GCF_000475195.1 Diaphorina citri | reverse complement strand
AAGTCCATGCCTGTGTACTAGTTCTACTAGTGGTATGATACTGACCTGTACATCAAACGCTGGCTGGAGAACGTTGGGTGAGGAGTCCATGCTGTACTAGTTCTACTAGTGGTATGATACTGACCTGTACATCAAACGCTGGCTGGAGTACGTTGGGTGAGGAGTCCATGCTGTACTAGTTCTACTAGTGGTATGATACTGACCTGTACATCAAACGCTGGCTGGAGTACGTTGGGTGAGAAGTCCATGCCTGTATACTAGTTCTACTAGTGGTAAGATACTGACCTGTACATCAAACGCCGGCTGGAGTACGTTGGGTGAGTCCATGCCTGTGTACTAGTTCTACTAGTGGTATGATACTGACCTGTACATCAAACGC
>NW_007450145.1:0-379 GCF_000475195.1 Diaphorina citri | reverse complement strand
AATTATTATTATTATTAGGTACCACTTTTACACTTGGAACTTTTACTATTAACTTTTTTTTTAATTCAGCAAGGTCCAAAAATTTTCGTTATACCATGTTGTTTAACCCAAGTAAGTAAGTAAGTAACCCATAATATAAACGAGACCTTTTTTAGACTGCTGGGGTAAAGGGACTTTTTAGTCTCATTCGAGCAGGATAAACAAGATGCATTAAAATTCTATTCTATTAACTACTTTTGTGGAACGAGGCACTACAAACACATTTGGTACCTTTGTACTTTGCTTTATTGGTGTAGGTATAGGTATTTATTTATAGGTAGGTATCAATTTAATTTGAAGAAACCACTTACTGATTGTGAAAATTTTCAAATTTTAATAG
>NW_007450144.1:0-379 GCF_000475195.1 Diaphorina citri | reverse complement strand
CTCTCTCTCTCTCTCTCTCTCTCTGTTTGGAGAAACTTAGCTTCAAGCGAACGCAAACATCATCATATTAAACCTTTCATTTGGCTTCATATTATTTTGAGTCCGGAGAAAAAAAAATATAATAATAAAAAAAGGAAAAATATTTTCATTACTTTTCTCTTTCTTAGAAGGAAGGAGGAGGAGGAGGAGAAGAAGAAGAAGAAGAAGAAGAAGAAGAAGAAGAAGAAGAAGAGGAAGAAGGAGGAGGAGAAGAAGAAGAGGAAGGAGGAGGAGGAGGAGGAGGAGAAGAAGAAGGAGGAGGAGAAGAAGAATGAGAAAGAGAAAAGAAAAACAAGCTTTTTGAGAATTTGAGAACAACAAAAATTCTTATTACTCGTAC
>NW_007450143.1:0-379 GCF_000475195.1 Diaphorina citri | reverse complement strand
GTCCTTAGCAGCATTCTTCTCCTTCAACTTGCTATCACAGAACTTCTCCTTAGAGTTGCCTCCGGTAGACCCGACTTTCGAGTCACGTTTTGTCGCATTACCAACTTTGGAGTCACTCTTGGTTGCGTTAACTTTTGAGTCACCCTTGGTCGAGCTACCAACCGCTGCCTTTTTCGGGTCTACTTTTTCGCAGCCCTTCGGCGTCTCTGGCGCTTTATCGCTGCGTTTTCGCTTATTGGCGGGCGGGGCGGTCAACAACTCCTTGTCAATTTTATCAAACTCCGCCTCAAGGGTCTTGACAATTTTCCGTTTCTTCGTCAGGGGCGGTTCGGCGGGCGCCGGGCTCTCTTTCCCGGTCGACCGTCGGCGGCACGGACTC
>NW_007450142.1:0-379 GCF_000475195.1 Diaphorina citri | reverse complement strand
AAAGTACATTCAAAGATAAGTGAAATTTGCTGATTTACAATTACCTACCGACCAACTGATTTAGTTGTATACTAGAATGGTGATTCCTCAGTCTGAGACTTTCAGGAGCTTGAATGGAACTTTCAAAAGTTTCAAAAGCTCTTTGGGGCTCTGTTTGGAATTCCCAAGGATAATGATAAGCTGAAACAAACTAGCTAAAATTTCCAACAAAAAGCTAAAGTTCACTACTTACATACCTACTTTTGGCACTTTGGGATTTTGGGAAAACTTAAAACTTGTGAAAAATTAAAAGAAAAACCTAACCTAACCTCAAATTCGACATGCCATGAAAACGATTAATCGAAAAGTTTGTTCGATTAATCAATATCGATTTCGAAAA
>NW_007450141.1:0-380 GCF_000475195.1 Diaphorina citri | reverse complement strand
ATGCGTATTTCAGATTTCTCCTAGACTTATTTTACACTTCGGAATCATTTTACACTTCTGGACAAAATAAAGGGATTATTCAGTTTTGGAAGAAAAACAAGAGCTAGTAATTAAAAAATAGTAATAAGCTATCAAACAACTGATTATTGAATAGCTGATTAAAATTATTTAAAAAAAATCACCTCTAAAAAATATTTAGCAACAGTCGATTAAAAATGTGAATTTATCCTAAATTAAATCCTTCAGATACCTAGCTGATTAAAAATTATCAAGGGTGCCTTTTAAATGTTTGGTATCCCTACTTAAAATTCCTCTAATTTTTGTCCAGCATTATAAATAATTCCGAAAAGCCTATAAACCTTAACCTTATGACTTTTTGG
>NW_007450140.1:0-380 GCF_000475195.1 Diaphorina citri | reverse complement strand
CTAGAGACCATCACCCCGGTGTATAGCAGATACAAAAAGACATCTTTTCTTTATTCTGCTATCGCCATTCGGCGAAAGTTAAAGCCGCTACAACAACAACAACTCCGATTCTGCAGACTAATATGTTCAAACTTTCAGAAGGCGTCCACAACGGAGAACTGACCATCGACCATAGCCTAGTACCAACCCATAAATAAAACATGCAAATGGTGTTCCCCATCCGTGGCACAAGCTCCGGCTGCGTATATATACCATTCATATTGAATATTTATTTATATTGAAAGAATTGCATCGAATAACAAATAAATGGAAACTTCTTAAATAAATAAATGAATAGAAGCGTCCTCAACGAAGCCCTAACTCCGCCCATATTACCAAGT
>NW_007450139.1:0-380 GCF_000475195.1 Diaphorina citri | reverse complement strand
CACCAAATTTCAACGTCCTGTAGATAGAGCGATCAGTGTGTGAATGAAAGAATGTATATCTCCCTTTTGAAGTTAGATTTCTCCCCCATACGTAAAAATATACAGTACAATACCGTGGGAGCTTTCAGACGAAAACGAAGAACTAATAGGAAGTAATTATAGTGACACCCTCCCTCCTCATATTTGTATCCTGGATTTGATGACCCACATTTCGTTCTTACCATTCAGAAAGTTTGTAACCTAGATGTCTCTTAAAAAGTTTGAATTCGACAGACATTCTCAATCAATGAATTATGTCTCTTTTTTTTGTTTGAATTTCGACAGACATTCAATCAATGGATTTTACAGGTGGCAGAGATGCTTGAAAAGAACCTACATTG
>NW_007450138.1:0-380 GCF_000475195.1 Diaphorina citri | reverse complement strand
GTGTTGTCAAGAAATCCTGAACCTACTGTAGAGCTACATCAAGTCTGTGATTGCTGGATAGTTCCGGCCCCATTTATTCTTTTTAATATGTGTTTGATTTTCTTCTTTTTTATTAAAATGTATTTTCCATTATAGTTAATCATGTTTATGTCAGTAGGTTTGTGAACGTTATTGTTGAAATTAAGAACAAATATAAGGTAGTAGTGAAGATTTTGTTCACCTGAAGAAATTACTCGAGAAAGGGAAATTACCCTCGTCTATGAAGTGAAAATTGAAAATCAAGGGTAGGATATTATGTGACCAAAATTTGTAGATATTTCCCTGATTTGACGAATATGATCTATTTCAGCAAACAAAATGGCTTACCTATAAGAAAAAGT
>NW_007450137.1:0-380 GCF_000475195.1 Diaphorina citri | reverse complement strand
TTAGCAAAAGTATTTTCCTCTGTGCATCTTTGATATTTTTGTAATCGTAAACGACAGAGTCAAACACCAAGGTTTTTTTGAGTGTGTATACAAGTGAGGATAAATAGAGCTATATGAAGTGAGAATTGCGTTTATTTTTGTACTCGTTGAATAAGTAGTGTCGTGGGGCGAAGGATTTGTTATTTTGTTTCATTAAACCGCGTTCTCATGTGTGCCTAGCCAGCCTTGTGATCTTGATTGGTAGCGTGTCTGCCTTGTAAGCGCTAGGTCGCGAATTCGATTCCCGCCCGGGGCTGATTTAATCCTAAACAGATAAGGTTCGTTCCCAGGTTCGATGCCCACCATCAACAAAAATTTGTGCTCGTTGCCAAAAACTTCAA
>NW_007450136.1:0-380 GCF_000475195.1 Diaphorina citri | reverse complement strand
ATTTGTCTAAATTCATTTGGGGATCAGGTACTGTTTGGACAAATATTTGGCACCAAGACAAATAGTGTGATCCTACCTTTATATAAATATGAAAAGAGGAAGGAAGAAGGAAGGGGGGAAAAAGCACCAACATAATTTTGAAATCAGTGTTCATTTAAATAAATAGGTAGGCGATTTTCTTTGCCCAATTTTGTCAGGCGGGAATTGAATACCGAATGAAAAAGAGAGGAATTCATTTGCTCACATTAGATTCAACTTTTTCATAGAGTATTAATTTTTTACTTTGGACAGAAAAGAGATAGATTTCAGGGGAAAACCGACAAAGAAAAGTCGCCTTTTCCGTTTTCAAGTGACCAAAGCACCGGAAATAAGAGTAAGAA
>NW_007450135.1:0-380 GCF_000475195.1 Diaphorina citri | reverse complement strand
GAACAAAATGGGTACTAAATGATGGGCTTTGGTACAAATTCGCAGCAAAAGTTGTGGTGCTAACTTCACGCACCTTAACCACTGAGGTTCAGGCTGGTGACGCTCTATGTACACATACACATATGTAGATTCTCACTGGTGACGCTCTATGTATACACATACACATATGTAGATTCTCACTGGTGACGCTCTATGTACACATACACATATGTAGATTCTCACTGGTGACGCTCTATGTACACATACACATATGTAGATTCTCACTGGTGACGCTCTATGTACACATACACATATGTAGATTTTCACTGGTGACGCTCTATGTACACATACACATATGTAGATTCTCACTGAATTTCTGAACAGTTTATACTTAAGTGTAG
>NW_007450134.1:0-380 GCF_000475195.1 Diaphorina citri | reverse complement strand
AATCTCGCAGGGTAAAACTGTCAGCCCGTACATTTCTATTAAAGAAAATCATCATACAAGCAAAACTCATACAGTAAAATCTCACCAGGTTAAATTTCATACAGTAAAAACTTCATTGGATATAATTTCCACCCAATAAAAACCTCAGAGCCTCTAAATTCGCCGCATAAAATCTTCACGGAGGAAAAAATCACGCAATACAATCGTCAGAGTGGTAAATCTCGCAGACGAAAAACTTCACACGGGAAAAAGTCAGAGAAGAAAACCTTCAGAGTGGAAAAAAATTCCCAGGAAAAACATCGTGGGATATAATTTCGCACAGTATAACCATCACTGAGTACAATTTCGTGGGATAAAAACCTTGTTCGAGGGATTTTTTT
>NW_007450133.1:0-380 GCF_000475195.1 Diaphorina citri | reverse complement strand
CCGAATCGGTTCGTGTAAAGATACACAGGCGTGCTTACTGGAACTTGGCCTGGCGCACTGCCGTGCGCTCAGATCTCAATGTTAAGTCAAGCAAAACTCTCGTCCCGAGCCTTCCACTATAACGCAGCAGCAATGGTAAGTTAAAACTTCAAGTTCATATTCAAAATAAAAACCATCAAGACCAATAAATAACAGGAATGGCAGAGTGATGGGTTTGGCCCCTCGGGGCATCCATATGTTGAAATATATGGCCCGATCCCGCCTAATATATTTCTGATATGTCTATGCTGCGATGGAGAAAATATCATTCAAAGCTAAATCAAACTGTTTTGAATCGTCCATTAATTTCTCTGTACATGATCTCCTCTGGAAGGTTTTTT
>NW_007450132.1:0-380 GCF_000475195.1 Diaphorina citri | reverse complement strand
TCTTCCTCCTTCCCTTCTCCCACCTCATCTTCCTAAAGTTCCTCTTTATTCTCTTCCTCATCCTTGTCTCTTCTTCATATTTCATCTTCTTTTCTCTCTTTTCCTCTCCCGCCTCTTCCTTCCCTCCTTCATCTCCGCCTCATTTCCAGAGTGGCATTAAAGATTCAGTAAATTGTGGCACGTGGAAAAGACATAAGTCAAAATGCGCGAGGAAAAATACACGCTCTATATGTTGATAGGAAAACACACATAGATACTTAATGATGGTGTAGGTATATTATAATGGGAAAAAATGCATCAACTGTAGGATAAGCCCGATGATAGTAATTCTGATGATAGAAGGTATGATAGTTATGATGGCAAGTGTGACGTTGATAATG
>NW_007450131.1:0-380 GCF_000475195.1 Diaphorina citri | reverse complement strand
TATTATTATCATTATTAATATCCAGGTAAAATACATTTCATCCGGTATGAGAAACTAGGTAGCAATGTTTTTTATTAGATAAATTCTACATCAATCTTCTTATCACACCCAAGAAACTTACCCAAGGTTACAATCCAGGTTGTTTTCGACACCAGAATTCTATCTTTCCACACAGGCCCATTGCAGTATTTCCGCTTTAACGGCACTCACTATGACGGTAGCCTTTGGTTTACTTACTTAGCTTTTGGCTTCTTTCACATATGATATCTCAGCATATCACTATAATAACTTACCTAGGGACCCAATCCAGGTTGTTTTCGACACCAGAATTCTATCTTTCCACACAGGCCCATTGCAGTATTTCCGCTTTAACGGCACTC
>NW_007450130.1:0-380 GCF_000475195.1 Diaphorina citri | reverse complement strand
TGCCTCGATACGGTCGATACCTAAGTTTAATAATAATGATAATAGCCTATCAAGGATTTAAAAAAAGACTCCATCCTATCCTAAGTATCTAAATCGGATTAACTGAACTCAAGATCCTAAAGGACAAACATAACAAACATTTCTTGAAAACTTTGAGAATTATAATAATTTCAAACTTTCATCAAAACTGTCCCAAATACAAATAAGGGCACCCTGAGAGCATCTACTCCTTTCCTTGTGCATTTTCCATGTAAACTTTTTAAATTCTCTTTTAGACCTTGTTTTATACTTTGTCTTTATTACCTCGACATACTTCCTTGTACTCACAATACCGAGGGACAAAACACCATTCGTCATTACCAAAAGTTCGACCAACTAGT
>NW_007450129.1:0-380 GCF_000475195.1 Diaphorina citri | reverse complement strand
CCTACGCTCCAGCATACATTATTCAACCTCTGAATAGTATACAGAGGAGAATTATTAAATACCTCTTTAACGAAGAAAATCGAAAGTTTTTAACCCCCAAACAGTTGGCCAAGTTGGTAACAATAACAACCCACTTCCATGATCCGAAGTACAGGAGGAAAAAAGAATCAACATACGAAAGAAGAAGAAGGCAAGAATTCATCTCATCATTACCGTACACAAAGTACGGGGAAAGACTCCTGTCATACCGGATACCCAAACTATTAAATGAGTACTGTCAAGATTACATCGACGAGAAGAACACGAATGTTATAAAAATCAAGACACAAAGTCAATTATTACAAGAACAAGAACAACATTAAAATTATTTTTTATAGTAT
>NW_007450128.1:0-380 GCF_000475195.1 Diaphorina citri | reverse complement strand
CGCAGTCTCTGCACTCTGTGTATTTCTTATGGTGATTTTAGCGATCAAAAATTGATTATATCTCAGGATCGATTTAGATTTTCGCAAAATCCTTTCTTATTGCACACTAGACCATAAAAGGAATATTCCTACCAAATTTCAATTTCTAGGGTGTTGTGGTTCTAGAGATAGAGCGATCAGTGTGTGAACTATGAAATGTGAACTGTGAATGGATCTCGTTCTTATAAGATGGTCGATTCCTATGTAAAAAGTTGGGAAAAATCCAAATCTGACGTCAAAACTCCGAAAAAATAAATGTAAATGGTCTAAAATTCAATTTTTATTTTCCTTTCTAATGAAAGAGTTCAAAGATGTGTGACGTCAGACTTTACGCAGTTGTT
>NW_007450127.1:0-380 GCF_000475195.1 Diaphorina citri | reverse complement strand
AAATGAGTTGCAAATATATCGATATATCGGCCCCTCAAATATATCGATATCGATATATCGGGGGAAATATATCGATATTTGAATTTGAATTTATTTATTTTAAAGTGCATACAATACAGGTAATTGACAAAGTATAATGGCATATCGATATATTTAACAATTTTTCTTGTTTTGGGGGTTCCAAGATTATTTACACTGCGTTTGACGATAATAAGGCTACTTTTAGACCCTAGCGTTGCTTGAAATAAACAAATTATTTAGGCAGGTAAAATAGGAATTTTTATATTTTTTATGAAAAACAGAAATAAAACAAAATCAGTCACTTAACTTACTATCACAAAAAATAAAAATAAAATACACATAAAAATAAAACACACACA
>NW_007450126.1:0-380 GCF_000475195.1 Diaphorina citri | reverse complement strand
TCTTCCTCATTCTCCCTCTCATCTTCCTCCTTCTCCCTCTCATCTTCCTCATTCTCCCTCTCATCTTCCTCATTCTCCTCCTCCCTCTCATCTTCCTCATTCTCCCTCTCATCTTCCTCATTCTCCCTCTCATCTTCCTCATTCTCCCTCTCATCTTCCTCATTCTCCCTCTCATCTTCCTCATTCTCCCTCGCATCTTCCTCATTCTCCCTCTCATCTTCCTCATTCTCCCTCTCATCTTCCTCATTCTCCCATTACAATGTAGTCGTAGACCCCGCAATATCGAGCTTTCGCTGTGGTGGCTAATGCTCAGAGGAAGTTTCGCACCCATTTTGATTTTCCTCCCTCCACAACCGATCTTAGCTCGTGCGACCTTTTTT
>NW_007450125.1:0-380 GCF_000475195.1 Diaphorina citri | reverse complement strand
GGGGGGGGGGGGCGCCCCCTAACTTAATTGCAAGAATGCTCAAAGGTTATCTCAAACTTCATCATTAACTTGTAAACCCGGCCTTTAATTCATTTCATGAGCCTTCTGAGAATCTGAGGCATAACTTGCAAGCGACCTGTCAGAACTCATTTATCAAATGCCGATTGTTTTATTCTACATATTAATGATAGTCCAATAGCCCTAGTACATAATATGTTATTCACCTAGACACCTAGCTACATTATTGTTTATTGTAAACAAAAGTCTAAATATAAATTAATTGCTGTAGGTAGGTGCATACTACCTAGCTGTCTGTAAGTATTCTTATCAACTTAAGAGGTTATCAGTGTATTGTTGTTATTTATCAGCTTTAGAAGAAA
>NW_007450124.1:0-380 GCF_000475195.1 Diaphorina citri | reverse complement strand
TTTATTTCCCGATCCTTTTTCTATCCCTTCTTCCTCAATACTTCCTACCTCTTTCATAACTTTTATTTTTCTTGTATGAATTTTGCTCTTATTTAAAGAGCGTAATTTTGTTTACAATCAAACAAATGATTACCTATTTGATTATTTTATACACAGAACAAACAGAGTACCTATACTTCACCTTTACATATCTATGGATTCTATGGCCTTTATCCCTTCTGCCTCGATTTCTCCTATACTTTTCCTATACGTACCCTATCCCTAAGTAGGCTTGCCAAATATCCAAAATGTCGATTCGGGAAGCGAATCCGCGAACATAATCGCAAAATCCGCGAACAAAATCGCCAAATCCGCGACCATAATCGCCAAATCCGCGAACA
>NW_007450123.1:0-380 GCF_000475195.1 Diaphorina citri | reverse complement strand
TTTCATTTCCTTCCCATGTTGCCGTATCTCTGTTATCAGTTGATTTCACACATAGTACGAATAAAAATAAAATAGCAAGGAACAGTGGTTCCTAATTGGTCTCGAGACACCCTTCTTCTATTTTTCACTTTTCAGCAACAAACCTTTTGGTGGCACCGTGGCAAATCAAACTGTTCTAAAAACTACTCCCCCTCCCCCCACTTAAGGGGGCGAAAATTTGGAGCATCCATTGATTTCCATACAATATTCAGGAATGATTAATTAGTTATTAGACATGAAGCATGAAGCTAAGAACCTTCTTCACAATTTTACTAAAAGCCTCTTTAGTTTAGACAAGGAGTAAAATCAGTAATAGAGAATGATTGTATATGTTTAAAAAT
>NW_007450122.1:0-380 GCF_000475195.1 Diaphorina citri | reverse complement strand
CATATCTTTTCCTTCTCCTTAACATTCTTCTTCTTCTTCTTCTTCTTCTTCGTTGTCTTTGTTTTCTTTCTGTTCTACTCCTTATTCTCCTCCTCTATGTGGTGTTATATTCATTAGTCTCTCACCTACCACAATATTCTTTCCCCATTTTCCTTCTCTAATCTTTTACAGATTGCTCATTTTGTTTCACTAAAATCTTACACATACTCATTTTGCTTTTTAAAATCGTGATACATATCTGCTTCCTCCTTTTAAATTAATCTGTCACGAGCAAACAATGTGCGACTGGGAATTATATTCAAATAACGTTCTCTCTCTCTCCCTATCTCTCTCTCTCTCTCTTTCTCTCTCTCTCTCTCTCTCTCCCTCTCTCTATCAAA
>NW_007450121.1:0-380 GCF_000475195.1 Diaphorina citri | reverse complement strand
CCGAAAGTTAAATTGAATGTCAGGTTGTCAGGCTACCTACAGCGTACCTCTCTCGCAGTTTTTAGGCCCAGAATTTAGAATCTAGGCCGAATTTCAAAGCGCAGAAAAGTCGATTTCATCTAAAAGTCTATGATTCAGAGCTCAATGTGTGTACCTGCAAATTTGTGAGGTACCAAAAACAGAATTTCCTTTGATTCCTACGGAGGTACCAAAGACAGAATTTCCTTTGATTCAGTTTTTCGCTCACTGGACAAATCCGGCGATTGAGCCCAACATAAAGGATTTTCAGTGCGTACTCAATTTCCAGTTGTCCTAAATTTCTACAAGGCGGGCGGGAATCAGTGGAATCAGAAATATGCATATACCGATATATGACGGAT
>NW_007450120.1:0-380 GCF_000475195.1 Diaphorina citri | reverse complement strand
AAAACGAGTCTGGAAAAACTTTGCAGTGTGAACAGAACACCAGGATCGTTTTTTTTTTTCTGATTCCGGCAAAAAAAAACGTTCCCGGCGTAGTGTGAACGAGCTCTCATGTAGAAGTCTTGCATTCTGAATTGAGTAAAATAGATGATGTCAATATTTGGCCGGATGGATGCTTAATTAAATTATACTATGGCTCTTTGTTACCTGATATTATTATCGATGAAAATGTACGAGCTAATGTGTCCAATGTTCTCTCTAATAGCCATGATTCACAATTTTAAACTTGTTATGATTAGTATTTTTTATCAAAATTGTAATGGTCTCCGGACTAAAAGATCTTTGTTTTTCTCTAATCTTGTAGGATGTAGCTATGACATTGT
>NW_007450119.1:0-380 GCF_000475195.1 Diaphorina citri | reverse complement strand
TCACATTAACAACTAAAAAGTAAAAACCAATTAACCTGTCATCAGTCAACCAGTTAAGACTTAAGTCTAATGACTAATATCATCTAATATGATAACTGAACTAAGAGCTTACTAATAGCTCATCTATTGGGGGTGTCACAAATGTCATGAGAGTGCTGACTGGCGGGTTGGATACCCATTCAGGCCTCAGGGTGAATTTTATCATTATCAGATAAAGTTTGTGGTCGGCTGACTTTCTTCTATCCTATCATTCCTATCTCTCTTCTGCTTTAGGGCGATAACTACGATAAGACCTTAGCCTTCCTTAGACTGATGGTCCAGTTCCTTCTATTTAACCTCATATAAGATATAGGTAATACACATAAATTACATAATGACAT
>NW_007450118.1:0-380 GCF_000475195.1 Diaphorina citri | reverse complement strand
TCTCTCTGATTACTTTTACAGTTTCTCTGATCTCTCTGATTACTTTTACAGTTTCTCTGATCTCTCTGATTACTTTTATAGTTTCTCTGATCTCTCTGATTACTTTTACAGTTTCTCTGATCTCTCTGATTACTTTTACAGTTTCTCTGATCTCTCTGATTACTTTTACAGTTTCTCTGATCTCTCTAAATACTTTTACAGTTTCTCTAATCTCTCTGATTACTTTTACAGTTTCTCTGATCTCTCTGATTACTTTTACAGTTTCTCTGATCTCTCTGATTACTTTTACAGTTTCTCTGATGTCTCTGATTACTTTTACAGTTTCTCTGATCTCTCTGATTACTTTTACAGTTTCTCTGATCTCTCTGATTACTTTTACA
>NW_007450117.1:0-380 GCF_000475195.1 Diaphorina citri | reverse complement strand
CCACCCCGGGTGGGAATCGAACCCGCGGCCTAGCGCTTACAAGGCAGACGCACTACCAACTAAGCTAACTAGGCTGGCGACGGGGGGGTTTTATCCTCCATTCGACGACAAGCTACCTGTCTCCTGACATCGACCTCACCCAGTCTGAAAGGGGCCGGTAAAAGCCAGCAGTACGCCATGGCCCAGATAGTCATCCATCTGGTTACCTACTAACACTACTAACCACGCTCAACGTTGCTTCCCAGTGAACCATTGGGAACCGGAGCATTGAACGTGTTATTGCTGCTGGCTAAGTTTAAACTTTTTTTCAATGAGGTTTGATAGAGGGAACTGTAACTGCCAAGGTCCTTATCGTCCCGAAAGCGAAGACTGTGAAGAGA
>NW_007450116.1:0-380 GCF_000475195.1 Diaphorina citri | reverse complement strand
CATTCATGGGAAGAAGGGGAACTTCGGGAAAGTTCCAGAGAAGCCAGCCCGGTGCTCTCTTACCAGAGCTCGGCTTTACATACTTATATTGGGTACGAGTAGGTACAATTCCTAGTTTTCTACGTTTATCAAGATCCTCCGGATTATACATATACGTACCTACAAATGCCAGAGTAAGCAGAAATATTAAATGAGAGCACAAACGCGTATGGATACATTCCTTCAGTTTTGATATTTTAAAAGTCCTTCTACCCCACAGCCTTTGGAACAAAAAAATAAATTAAAAAACATTTTCAGCATATTTTTTTATCGACTCAATAATGGGTAAGTTTGCTCTGGGGAGTCGTTACTGAAAATGAAACTTACGACAGTACGAAACG
>NW_007450115.1:0-380 GCF_000475195.1 Diaphorina citri | reverse complement strand
AGGTTTGATATAAAACCAAGAATATATGGACAGTATACTCGGACTCTGGCCTGAAATCCTGAAGTCATCCGGTATTTATGTAGTGGTGCATGATTTATTAAGGAGAAGATTTTTCTAAAGGCGCTATTACATTGAGGTAACATCAAGCCTACTGTAGTGGAGCAATGCTTCAAAGCAACATGTAGAATAGAATATACCTTGTTCATCCTGCTCGAATGAGACTAAAAAGCCCCTTTATCCCAGCAGTCTAAACAAGGTCTCATGTATTTTATGGGTTTAACAGTATAATACATGGGGTTTACATCAAAGGACCTTGCTTGAGACATGAAGCAATGCTCCAAGGCAACATGTAGTATGATCCCAAACCATATCAATCCAAT
>NW_007450114.1:0-380 GCF_000475195.1 Diaphorina citri | reverse complement strand
TATGTATGACGGAGAGAGGGAGAGAAGTGGACGAAGAAGGGAAGGAGGAGAGGAAGAGAGAAGGAGGGGAGAGAAGAAGAGAGATATTTCTTGACTATGCTAAAAAAAAAGTTAAAACTTAGATATCTATTCGTTCGTTCAGTGTGGACCTTTTGACCCACTTCCAGCTATCAAACCTGGTACCACTAATGATAATGATGAGAGAGAGGGAGAGAGTGAGAGAGGGAATGGACCATATAATGGGAAAGAAAGAGAGAGAGAAAGAGAGAGAGAGAGAGAATGGACCATATAATGGGAAAGAAAGAGAGAGAGAAGTGGAGAACAGTAGAGGGGAATGAGAGAGAGGAATAGAGAGACAATAATGGACCATAAAAAAGTAA
>NW_007450113.1:0-380 GCF_000475195.1 Diaphorina citri | reverse complement strand
TGCCGCGGAAGTGAGCTTGAGCTTTGGTGATACCTGGGAGGGAGAGAGAAAAGATTTAAATATGATTTACGTCACTGTATAACTGTTGAGATGGTTTAGTATTGGGGGTTTACCTTCCATTTGACGACAAGCTACGAAGCTACCAGCCTAATACATTAACCACCGACCAGCCATCCGGATTACCATACACGCGTAACGTTGAAGCTTCAATTTCAACGTATACTATCTCCTATGGCCACTGAATTATTTATGTTTGGAAAGTGAAAATGTCAAAAAAATGGTTAAATCAAAACTAAACTACATAATAATTGTCTAACCTCCTGTTACAACAACAATAATAACAAAAATCAAAAACAACTTACCTCGTTTCATAAGTACAT
>NW_007450112.1:0-380 GCF_000475195.1 Diaphorina citri | reverse complement strand
GAAAAATCGCAACATACATCAGACATTAGGTTTATCTATTCTATTACTTGATCATTTGAAACACTGATAGGAACACAGCTGACAAGCCTGAGCTGTTGCTGTGGGTTTTAGACAAGCCTGAGCTGAGCTGTTACTATGGGTTTCATTATCTAGTCAAAAGCCGGCAGTAAAAATACACAATATGTAATCAAAAGCAGTATACGATTCGAATGACCTTTAACTCCAATTCTACCTACATAAGTGTACTGCCTACATAGGTGTATTACCTACATAAGTGTATGGATAGGTAGTGGGTTGACTGTGTTTCCACTGAGTAACTCATAAGGCCTGCCTTGGAAGCGTAGTCGCACGATGCCTGAAAATCCAAATCTAAGAAAATG
>NW_007450111.1:0-380 GCF_000475195.1 Diaphorina citri | reverse complement strand
CCCCCCTCCTCCTCTCTCAATTCCTGATTACGTTCCTGCTCAGAGGTATCCTACCTCCCTAACTTATTAGGTTCCTATTCAATTCCAATTTTTCCTTCACCTGTGCAAAGGTCAAAAGTCAATACATTTGAAGTTCAAAGTACTTAATAGAGAAAAAATCTTTGCTTCTATTTGCCCCCCATATTTTCAAAAAGAGAGAAGGGCGGGAAATAATTAACTGTTGTGATCATTGTACAAGAAATATTTTCCTCTGATTTAGAGCATCCCACTCCCTTGTAAGGCAATATTCAGATTTTTGCCCCCCCCCCTCCTCCTCTCTCAATTCCTGATTACGTTCCTGCTCAGAGGTATCCTACCTCCCTAACTTATTAGGTTCCTAT
>NW_007450110.1:0-380 GCF_000475195.1 Diaphorina citri | reverse complement strand
ATATTTGAAATCCAGAGGAATGACTCAAGGTGTTCTCGACTACTTGATGTGGCATCATTTTGGCAGAGTAAGTAGATTATCTCAACATTTTTTTGCGGAGATTTTCAAGTTTGATTGGTGTAGTGTTAAAAACTTTCGCCTTGTGCTGAGGAGGGTGTTGGGACACACTGCACTGCGTGAAGAGTATGTTATTGGCACAAAATCAAAAGGGCTCTACGTTGAATAGTAGGTACCTTGAAAGAAAAAAAAATATATAATTGGCTCTACTTGGACTTGAAATGGACGCGGCTCATAAGGGATCAGGAAGAGACCGCCTTAACATAATAATAAAAATGTTTGGACTTGAACCACTAACCTTCAGATCTGAAATCTACACCAGT
>NW_007450109.1:0-380 GCF_000475195.1 Diaphorina citri | reverse complement strand
CAACGGTGCACGATGCCTATCAGAAGTGAAGAAAAGAATTGCCATCGCAAAAACTGCCTTTTGGAAACAGAAGGAAATACTAAGGAGAAATATAAACGTGAAAACCAAACTCCGAATACTGAACACCTACATCTATTCAATACTAACATATGCATCCGAATCGTGGATGGGGCACAACCAAATGACAATTTTTTTCGAGGTAGAGTCCTATTCCGATGTAAAAGTACCCAAAAAGTGCATTGGTGCACTCAAAAACATCCAAAACGGTCCCTAAATCCCCTAAAATGTCGCTCAAAGGTCGTAAAAAAAAATAACGTTGAAGCAGCCATGGTTTACGACCTCGCATGAACTGACGTCATCACGAAAAAATGGCTGCCCGC
>NW_007450108.1:0-380 GCF_000475195.1 Diaphorina citri | reverse complement strand
AACTGGTTGCATACTGAAACAAAGAAGACATTTTGGATCATTACTCGAGGTTTTACTCAGCAAAATCAGCATCTAAAGAACAAAGAATTTTTTTTTCAAGAGGTTTGATCGAGGGAACTGTAATTGTTACCTATAGGTCTTTTGGTCCCCAGGGAATTGTAACTGCTAAGGTCTTATCGTCCCAAAAACGACAAAGAAGACCCTAGGATAGGACGAAGCCAGCCTTCCCGAGAATGAACCCTTATCCTAAGCAGATACCTAAGGTTGGTTCTCGGAAATTCTGGCTTTCTCCGATCCTGTCTTCCTTCTCTCTTCTCTTTCTCGACGAAAAGACCAGTTATAGTTCCCTCTATCAAACCTCTTTTTTTAACTGCCTTTAT
>NW_007450107.1:0-380 GCF_000475195.1 Diaphorina citri | reverse complement strand
TCATTACCTATCATTTCTTTTTCGCTTTTTCCTGATGTACCTTCGTACTTACTTACAGCTTGTTTCAAAAGTCGAGTCACTCGAGTCGTTTATTTCTTTTTCGCTTTTTCCTGATGTACCTTCGTACTTACTTACAGCTTGTTTCAAAAGTCGAGTCGTTATCTTCTTACTTTTCATATCTTATTTGAGGGTATCCCAGATAATATTCTGAAGCTTTCTTTATGTGATGCATAAGGTAGGTCTTCTAGATATTACCTACAACTACATAGGTACTTTTTTCCTCTTTTCTTACGAGATTTTACAGAGGGAACTGTAACAAAGGAGGTCTTACCGTTTCGAAATCGAAAAGAGAAGGAGGCCAGGATAGGAGAAAGCCAGTC
>NW_007450106.1:0-380 GCF_000475195.1 Diaphorina citri | reverse complement strand
GTCCTTGGGACCGCATTTGTCATATTGAATATTGCTGGGATGGGAGTTGGTTCTGTGGAGGGTTTGGTTAGGGACAGATTAGGGAGTATTTGATACTGAGGAGAGAGGGCAGAACGAGAGATGGATAGGGTTAGGGTCCTTCCTGAAGATTCTACGGGATAAAATGTACATATGTCTGAGTACGAATACATGTTTTTCAGACCCTTTTTCTTTGCTTCTTTCTCTTTCTTGCTCCCTCTTTCGCTGTCCCCTTTCCCCCTCCTCTATCTGTACCTCCTTTTCCCTCCCCTCCTTCCTCTCTCTCCCTTTCTCTACATCCCTTCTCTTTCTATTCCTCAGTATACGAGATATATTATATAAGTATGTATGTACTTGTTATA
>NW_007450105.1:0-380 GCF_000475195.1 Diaphorina citri | reverse complement strand
TATGGGTCGAAGCTCGAGAAATGCATAGTTTTTGCACTAGGCGGACTTGAAGTTTGTGAAAATAAGACAATTTGTCAAAATTCAAACTTTGGTAAAATACGCTGAAATTTTGCATAGAAGTTCTTTTCAGGTTTTAGATCAAAAGTGTCTATAGGCCGAAGCTCGGGAAATGTATAGTTTTTGCGCTAGACGGGCTTAAAGTTTGTAAGATTTTGCCAATTTTTCAAAATTCAAACTTTGGTAAAATACGCTGAAATTTTGCCCAGAGGTTCTTTTCAGGGTGTAGATCAAAAGTGTCTATGGGCCAAAGCTCGAGAAATGTACAGTTTTTGCGCTAGACGGGCTTGAGGTTTGTGAAAATATGTAAGCTAATTTTTCAA
>NW_007450104.1:0-380 GCF_000475195.1 Diaphorina citri | reverse complement strand
AAGGGCGCTCGCGCTCAGGTGTAGGACATCTCCGGATGGTCTATATCCGAATCTCATGAAACTGAGTGTTCTTCTCTACCCGAATAGGACTGAAAAGTCCCTTTACCCCTAACAGTTAAAATTAAATAATTAGACTCATATTAGACTCATGAGATCTGCATGCGAAAAGAGAAGAAGTTTTGGCTACGAAGTTTTTACGAGTGGATGCCCTTTACACTCAACCTATGCTATTTGTTTAGCAAAGGAAATTTCAGGCTGGTATCCTCCCTGTTTAACTTTCCCCAGCCAAACATCCTGCTTAAAGTCCCTGGAGCAACCTGCTAGTAGGAAATGACATTCACCTGTAGAGCGTCCTTTAGCGTCATGCGCAGCTCCACCAT
>NW_007450103.1:0-380 GCF_000475195.1 Diaphorina citri | reverse complement strand
AATTATAATATTGTTAAAATCACGCACACGTAGTTTTTTGTTTCAATTAATTCCCACAGATAAATTTATTCAAGAACTAGTTTTCAATGTACGTCTCTTCTTGTACCTTGTATACGTCTCTTATTTACAAACCTCAAAGCGTCAAACCTTCTCAGTGGTGTAGTGGTGGACAGAGTGGACATTGGATTTGGAGGTTGGTGGTTCGAGGTCCAAGTCAAGCCATACTAAATAGCAAGGTGTATTAATATTAGGGGAACGACGCCATTTGTGAAAAGAGCCACTCATGTTCATTTGTTCAATTATGGATTTTTAGTCCGTCCTTCCTTTATTATTACAATAGTAATAAAAAGGTATAAGGGACGGACTATTGTATTCGCTTC
>NW_007450102.1:0-380 GCF_000475195.1 Diaphorina citri | reverse complement strand
TTATCCTAATTGTTCCCTAAAATTTTATAATATCTCTAACCGTTTAGTCGGTATAGCTGAAAACCGCCAAAAAACGGTATCTCTGACCGCCGTGTGTATCTTTTCGAATGAAAACCGCCAAAAAACGGTCGAAATCTGTCCAAAAGCGGTCAAAATACCGCCAAGCGCAGCAACCATCTCAACCAAATGTTGTGTGTTGCATCCTTGTCACATTTGTGAACTACATACCAAATTTAAAGTCTCTAGCTCATACCGTTCCCGAGATATTGTTAAATTACACCAAAAACCGCCAAAAAGCGGTGAAATGCCGCCAACCGTTGCACCGATCCTAACCAAAAGTTTCGTGTCGCATCCTTGTCACATTTGACATCTACATACCA
>NW_007450101.1:0-380 GCF_000475195.1 Diaphorina citri | reverse complement strand
CGGTATATTCGGTAAGCCCTTTTTGTCTGAGACTCTCGATTATAAAGTTTTGTCATCAGGTAATATAACTTTGGCTCCCCAATAGTCGCTTGAATATACGACACTGCCCATATTTCTTTAACTGGGGCTCATTCCTCAAATATCCGTAATTGAACTTGCACGGGAAAATACATCAAACCTCGCCGTTGCACCTACTGTTTGTGCATTTTTGCTGTACAAGGATTGAGAGGTCCAAAGTTCAGAAAAAAAAAATCATAATTTTTTTTTAGGTTGAGTGACTGAAATTCAATTGAGTTTAACCCTATTGATGCATTCAGGTTACTCAGATTTGAGTGCCATAACTTTTTTAAATTAACTAATATTTGTCATGTTGCTTTGAG
>NW_007450100.1:0-380 GCF_000475195.1 Diaphorina citri | reverse complement strand
CGATGTTCGTCCATTAGGGAGGGATCATAAACAACCCATCATGTTTTCAAGTATTTTTTCGAGCATAAAAAACAAAGCGAAGGTCCGTAATCCCCCATGGCCCTCTAAACAGTCTAAACGGACCCTATAAACTATAAAAAAGGCCCTATAAACACGAGAGCAATAAATGTATTACCCATTCGGCCTTACCCCCACGGCCGATTTTTACCCCCTCCGACCCTAGTGGTCAATACAGGGTTTTGTATTCACAAATGAAATACCTAGCCTTTATCCGCCTTTAGCGAGCAATAATTCGTAACAGCGAGAGAGAGAGAGAGAGAGAGAGAGAGAGAGAGAGAGAGAGAGAGAGAGAGAGAGAGAGAGAGAGAGTAAAAAAAAAA
>NW_007450099.1:0-380 GCF_000475195.1 Diaphorina citri | reverse complement strand
AAATTGAACGCGAAGAGGAGCATAAGATTTTATTTTGGTGCTAGCATGGTAGTAAACATTGGGTGCTGGATTATTGAGATATTTAGAAAATCCTACAATGCTGCAGTGAGCACCAAAGTTGTGATATAATAGCACAAAGAAACTAATACAGACTTTCTCACGCTTGTATGTCTAACAAACTGCAGAACATAATTATAAGTACTAGAACTAGCAGACTACCTATTTGTAATTAATGAACTTAATCCATCCATATATCTAATTTAGTTCTACAAATTGATAAAAAACCAAATTGATACAAACTTATACAGTGGAACCTCGATAAGAAATAATTCAAGGGAAAAGACCAAAGTTATTTCTTATCGAGGTTTATTTACTATCGA
>NW_007450098.1:0-380 GCF_000475195.1 Diaphorina citri | reverse complement strand
CTCTAGCATGGAGCGGATGCTGCTACGGATGATTCTCTCCTGAGAGTGAGCCCCGTTGATCTGAGAACAAAATAAATAGATAAAATAAATCAATATACAAATAACATTGGATGCTGGATTATTAAGATATTTGGAAAAATCCCAAAATGCTGGAGTGAGCACCGAAGTTGTGATATAATAACAAAAAGAAACGGCATTTATGTATTATTTAATATAGGTATGTATCTACAAGTAAATATACACATGATAGCTAGGTAGGTACTTAAAAATAATAATAATTTAAAAAAAGAGCCAAATCAATAAAGGTTAGGTAGGTACATATGTATTAGAGATGTGTATTAGGATATACATAGAAATGGATACCTTACACCTACCCAATT
>NW_007450097.1:0-380 GCF_000475195.1 Diaphorina citri | reverse complement strand
ATAATATTGAAAATTTCTGCTCTCTATCACAAACCATTCTTTATATTCAGAAATTTCAACACTTTTTTGTCACACTGTAGTTTGACTTTTACACTGTTTTGTGATCTTTCGTTTAGTTTTTCTCTGAACTTTCCTCTCTTGCTAGTGTCTCTCTCTCTCTCTTGCTTGTGTCTCTAGTGTACTTAGGTAGTTTTTTATTTTGTTACACAGACTTTTCTTCGTTACTTACTTTCACACTTATTTAGCCAACACCTGAGAACAGCCTAAGTCGCGTTTCGTTCTTGTTGGAACTCATCAGTTAGACATAGCTCTAATCTAATACGACGTCCATTTATAGTTAGTTCTGGGGCGGGAGTACTGTGGCTGTGGCTACACTATAT
>NW_007450096.1:0-380 GCF_000475195.1 Diaphorina citri | reverse complement strand
CCTCGTTGCATTATTGCATTTCTAGTAAGTTTATGGGTTTTATGGCTTGTTATTGATGTGGTGATGGGAGTTTATACTGCAATACTTGTTTTATGGGCTCACATGTTTGTTTCAATGCAGTATGTACTTCCTATACAGTGTGAAATCTATTGTACATATGTTTTCCTTCTGGAAGCTGTGGTGGTCCTACGATTTTAGGATGGTTTTTCAAACCAGTATTTTTCTTAAAAATAAACTTTCAGTCTTTGCAAATAACATCACGAACATCACGATGTTTTCCTCTACACAAAATTCTACAAAGCTATAAGAACTTTGAGGATTTAGAGAAGAAAGTTCGTGAGAGATCTCAAGGAGGATCAGATCAGGATTACAGAGGCAGA
>NW_007450095.1:0-380 GCF_000475195.1 Diaphorina citri | reverse complement strand
AAATGGGCTTGTCCCTTTTCACTTATTTTTATTATTAATTTTTTATTTATTTTTATTTTTTTTTTCAACTTTTCTTCATTATCATTTGTCTAACCATACAAACGATTATAGTACTGACACTGGGAACTAATCAGCTAATCACAACATTCACAACCCTTGAGCTGAAAACAAAGCTTGATAAATCGGATGTATAGGATGAGAAAAGTGGACCGTGAAAATGGTGAAGAAAAAATAAGATACAAAAACAAAAGAAGAAGAAGAGGAAGAAGAAGAAGGAGAAGAAGAGGAAGAAGAGGAAGAAGACGACGACGAAAAATCTAGATACTAAATTAAGAATAAAATAGAGACGAAACAAAAGGAAAATTAAAGACGAAAAAAAA
>NW_007450094.1:0-380 GCF_000475195.1 Diaphorina citri | reverse complement strand
TCGTCCACGATTGTGCATACCAATCCAACCAATGCCGATGTGCCTTCATCCAACGCATCGCAGCCCACCTTGGACCCCGAGTCGGACGACGAACTATTCCACGGTTCCTCTTTACCATCCAGTATGCAACCAATACCCTGCACTATTTTCAAAAGGGAAGCAGACAAGTCGATTACCTTCAAATCGGAAGGCAACAATGCACACGATACGATAGTAAAACTCGACTGTTACAATTACTCAGCATGCCAGGGGTTAGCCAAGGAAAATTGGTGGAAGACAGCCAGTTTCCGGACGACGTTCTCTGTTTCCTCCGCTGCTCCGATGGGACAGACAATTCTGCAACTGCAACGACAGATCGGGAAAGCGTTCAAGCGGGGGGA
>NW_007450093.1:0-380 GCF_000475195.1 Diaphorina citri | reverse complement strand
CTGAAATTCAAACCAAATTACGTTCAATTAAGAATCCAATGTTCTGGAAATTCTATTACACTACTGTCGTCCTTGTAAGTTATGAATAAATGTGACTCAACTCTACTTAAAACACGTTTTTGAGTAGGGTTTTGGGCCCCTCTAGGCTTCACTAAAGTTCACAGCAGTAACCTCGGTCAAAGGTGTTCACCATATGATCTACTAAAGCAAGTAACTCTAAATACCTATGTCAACTGCAAAATAGGTGCAAAGTTTGCTATTCAAGCACAAGAAGAGACGGAGAGGAGGAGGGAAGAGGCTGGAAAAAATCTCACCT
Organism: Diaphorina citri; assembly: GCF_000475195.1. Taxonomy (NCBI): domain Eukaryota; kingdom Metazoa; phylum Arthropoda; class Insecta; order Hemiptera; family Psyllidae; genus Diaphorina; species Diaphorina citri. The sequence continues at coordinate 64 of NW_007450093.1, read as the reverse complement.
AAACATTTTATGGATTTGTGCCAAAAAAGTAGTTGTGCAAATATTTGCACAAAAGATTCAAGCA
>NW_007450092.1:0-380 GCF_000475195.1 Diaphorina citri | reverse complement strand
TTTGTTACATAGGCTCGGCTTGACCAGTATATCTGTATGTTTCATTACAAAGTTTTAGCAGTAAAAGAGGAATTTGAATTGTGTTGAGTATTGTAAATGCTTGTCACAAATATCGTTCCCCAGTAAATGAACCTAGATAAATCTTATGACTTGACTTGGACTCGAAACACCAACCTCCAGATCTGAGTCCACTGTGCTAACCACTACACCACTGAGATATTGGTGATTAGCTAAAGCCGTTGGTGGACGGGACGGGCCAAGTTATTTTGGCTAGAGACCATCAACCCTTCTCGGTGTAGCTATTCCGCTACAACAACTTTTTTTAAAATAGTTTTGATAGAGGGAACTCCTACTGATAAGATCTTATCATCCCGAAATCG
>NW_007450091.1:0-380 GCF_000475195.1 Diaphorina citri | reverse complement strand
GGGACTAAAAAACGTCAATATCTCGGGAACGGTTTGGAATTTCGGGGGTTTTCGATTTTTCCCAGTACCTAAAAAAAATAAAAAATCCAATGGTGAAAACCGCATCTTCCTAGCCCATCTAGAAGTGGGTTAGAATTAGTATGAGTGAGTGAGTGAGTGAGTCAGTCAGTCAGTCAGTTACACAAGGGGCTGTATATATTTAGGATTAGATGGGCGATAAGAAACACAATACTTTCCGTTTACGAAGTCCGACAATAAAGTTCGCCCCGGAATACGTCCGACAATAAAGTTGTTTCATCGCTACGAAATAAAAACGGCGGTGAAACACTCATCTTTTAAAATCCCAAAAAAAAAAAAAAAAAAAAAAAAAACCCCAAAAC
>NW_007450090.1:0-380 GCF_000475195.1 Diaphorina citri | reverse complement strand
GATTACCTACGTCAAGACATATCACACTATCTAGCAATCTAGATCATGACGTCATTGGCTCAGCTGGTTATTACCCGAAGAGAAATCACGATGGTCTTGACTCTGAGAAATAATGATGTAAACCATCACGGAGAAAGAATGGTAAAGGACCGAAAACAATGGACTTTCTCTGAACCCATTGTGAGCTTTGTTACATACCCATGGGTAGTGGGTACTTATGAGTATTTTCTATTATGATTTGAGTTGTTAGACCGTACTTAAGACTTTTTTTTGGGAATAGAATATACCTTGTTTATCCTGCTCGAATAGGACTGAAAAGTCCCTTTACCCCAGCAGTCTAAACAAGGTCTCGTATATTTGATGGGTTAAAGAATAATACA
>NW_007450089.1:0-380 GCF_000475195.1 Diaphorina citri | reverse complement strand
AAAACTGTTCAACAACGCGTTAGCATAATAAAATCGACACATTATCACTTTTGCGCGAGCATTTTCCTAGTCGTAATACTGTCATTTTCCGTTTTTCTGACGAGAAATGGCCTCCAAAATCATGTAATTTTACCCCCCTAGATTATTTTTTGTGAAGGCATCTAAAGTCACAGGTTTACACCAACTAACCCACAAGCTTTGAAGCATTGAAAGGTGAAATTGAAAGTTGCATCAACGAGATACAGCCTGATATCCTCGAATTTGTCATCGAAAATTTTGTCAAAAGGAAACGAATGTACCACCAAAGTCGAGGAAGTTATTTGTCTGATTATTGTTCCATACAAAATTTCAGAATGTTTACTTCTCAAATCATCTAAGAA
>NW_007450088.1:0-380 GCF_000475195.1 Diaphorina citri | reverse complement strand
GTCATCACAAGAATCCAAACTCCCCGGAAACAGAAGAACAGCAGCGGAGTCAGCAGAAACGAATATCCTGAGAACCGTATCCTATTTCCTCGTATATTTATGTACTTTTGTATTTTATTCCTTCACCTCCTCCTTCTCCTTCTTCGTTTCCTCCTCCTCTTTCTCCTCCTCCTCCTACTGCTACTTCAACATACGAGTACACAAATAAAGAAAGAAAGAAAGAAAAGATATCTAATAATTTTGCTCACAAAAAAAAGGAGAGAAAAAAAGGAGAAAGATATGGGGGTCGCAAGTCCCGAGAGACCGGTCGAATTTCTCTCGATTGAGAAATAGGGGGAGAAGGAGAGGAAGAAAAAAGGGTGGGACGAACATAATCGCGA
>NW_007450087.1:0-380 GCF_000475195.1 Diaphorina citri | reverse complement strand
AGTCCAGATGAGATCCCGCCACACAACACTCCCTTCCCGCCCTGCCTCGCTGCACGCTGCTTAATTAGTGACTAACGCGGGGGGAGTACTGTGGCGCTCACAACAACACTCAACACAAATAAAATCTTACATAGAAAACGCAGGTTCTCGTTTCTCCACAATTTCCATCTCTGAAGTATATAACACTTCCAAATTCTTGGCCAGCACCTGAGAGCTATGTCTAACTGATGAGTTCCAATAAGAACGAAACGCGTCTTAGGCTGCTCCCAGGTGTTGGCTAAAAGTGCATGCATTTTAAAAATATTGAAAATGAAAAGAAAATGAAATTAAAAATAAAAGAATTCTATCTATCAAGAAACAATGAAATATAAATGAAACTT
>NW_007450086.1:0-380 GCF_000475195.1 Diaphorina citri | reverse complement strand
ATGCCTAGGACAATGTTAGGATCCTCCGCTGTACACGAGTCTAACTCGACTTGTAATATCTTCTGCCATGTGCTCTGTATCAGATGATCATCTCTATAGCCTGCTAGTTCTATAATATGTAGCTTACATTCCCATAGCTCAAACTCCTCAGCATAGTTGGTGAATAGCTCTGTCACGTCATATAGATTACTATTGAGTGACATGATGGCATGTTGAGCAGATACTTGTAGCTCTGGATTATCTGTCGTGTTAGCAATATCCGTGATGGCTGCAAGAATAGCTTTCTGTACTCCAGCCACTTGTAGTAGATCCTGTAACTCATGCATGTAATGACCCATAACCCCTGCCTCCTGACTTCGCATACACATCAGAGCCTTGGC
>NW_007450085.1:0-380 GCF_000475195.1 Diaphorina citri | reverse complement strand
TTTCTATTTTAATCACTAAATTTGTATGAACGCCTGGAAACTTTATTGAGTATGCAATGTGCTAATCAGAAAATTAATCTCCTCAAAGAAATTTAGCTAAAAAGTTTACCTGTGAAAGCGTTACAAAATGGTTTCTTTCGTTTCGGGTCGAGCGGCATGTCGTAGCCTCGCTCAAAATCCTGAAAACAGACAACAGAAGACCAACAGATTAGTACCTACCTACATTTGGACAGCATCAGAAGTTCAGAAGAGATCCATCCATAAGGCAATTCCCCTTATGGAAGGTTTTTTTTTTTTTTTAGAGAGGTTTGACAGAGGGAACTGTAACTGCTATGGTCTTATCGTCCCGAAAATCGAAGAGAGAAGGAAGACAGGATAGG
>NW_007450084.1:0-380 GCF_000475195.1 Diaphorina citri | reverse complement strand
AGGAGAAGGAGGAGGAGGAGGAGAAGAAGAAGAAGAAGAAGAAGAAGAAGAAGAAGAAGAAGAAGAAGAAGAAGAAGTTTGAAAAAGGAAAGTCTAACTACGGAGGTCTGATCGTTGTGAAATCGAAGAGAGAAGGATGTCAGGATAGTAGAAAGCCAGCCGTTCTGTTCAGAATAAAGTCCGAACCGGGTGGTTATCGAACCGGAGACGTAGCACTTAAAAGGCGGGCACTCTACCTTCCAAGCTAACTAGGCTACTGGCGAAGATAAGTTTAGTAAAAGTAATTTTAATGTGTCGTTCTCAGAACTTCAGGCTTTTCTCACTATCCTGGTCTTTCTTATTCATTATCTCTTCGTTTTCGGAACGATAAGACCGGAGGA
>NW_007450083.1:0-380 GCF_000475195.1 Diaphorina citri | reverse complement strand
CTAGAACAGATCCTCTAGCCGCGGTTTTGGCCTAAATTAGATGAAAAGCTATACTTGCCTTTTCACGTTAACCCCACCCAGCCTGTAAGATGGGGAATAGCCAGCAGCACGCGGTTGCCCAGAATTATTAATGGTCACCCATCAGAATAAAAACTGTATTATTTTTTTATGATTTCACCGAGACACGAACTACCAAACTTTAGATCTCGCGACAGACCCTGTACAAACGAGCAATCAATTACCATCACTTACACTCCTATTCCTATATCGGAATTGTCGAAACTTATCGCATGCTGCGGTGGGAACATGCAAACAAAACTTCCAAACCGTTTGAAACTTTAGTCTCGTAGCAAACGTCTGAAGATAACGGATTCAATACA
>NW_007450082.1:0-380 GCF_000475195.1 Diaphorina citri | reverse complement strand
CTTTAGTTAATTCACTAATGACAATGTTTGTGAAATTTTGGTGCATAATGAACTACACTTGACTAGATTATGGTTATTACAAGTATTGTTAATTTCTTTGATACGGATACGTAATATACTCCTCCAATTCCCATATAAAAATCTAGAACTAAAATTAGATAAATGCGCATTGGATTTTTTATGCCAACCACTCACACCCAGACTGTGTCACAGGCCTACCTATGTTTGTCATACCTAATGGTGGGTCCAGACTTGTGCAATGCAATGAAATTCGTTAGTTTGGACGTGTTTGAGAAAGTTGCAGCAAAGTTATTTGAACATTGCAGCAAACGTTTGTGGGTATCCGAGAGGTGGCGGTTTTCTGGCGAATGTCTTTGATG
>NW_007450081.1:0-380 GCF_000475195.1 Diaphorina citri | reverse complement strand
TTATCCTCAGTATAATTTGAGAATTTGACCACAATAATAGTAGTAGCCTACTGCTGGAGTAAAGGGACTTTTCAGTCCCATGTCAGCAGCATAGGTTACCTCAACTTAATTTATTGTTTCATTACAAATTTTCATTAGCAAATGGATTCTTCAAATTAACTTGATCCCGAGAGCAAGGTAAATCTAGACCCTTGACAAATGGAGTGTGTGTGCCTGAAGGCATGTATGGTGGATTGGTGGATTTCACCAATGACTCGTGTATCATGATCTACTTGTTTATTTTACTGACCTGACTCTTATGGTGGATTTCACCAATGACTTAATCAGAGCTTTCACTAATGGGAGAATTTTCAATGATCCAAACAGGAGTTTATAAAAAC
>NW_007450080.1:0-380 GCF_000475195.1 Diaphorina citri | reverse complement strand
TTCTAAAAAAAGGAGAAAAAAGTCTAAACTTATATTGAAAAAAAAAAAAATCAGGAAAAAGACACATCTTAAAAAAAAACACTTTGAAGAGCAGGAAAAGGACTCAAAAGAAAGAGAGAGAAAGGGGAGAGAGAAAGGAAAGATGAAATAATGAAATGTAAAATATGTAATTGATAAGTAGGTATTACACTTAAATTGAAATTTTAATACTCAACAGTTTATTGAATTCAACAGACTGATTCAAAACCAGGGTTGTCAAACGTACCCAAAAATGGACACCACAAATAAATCATACTTTAGATTTTTTTATAATATTAATTCATTTATTTAATAATATTATTCATTTAATTAATTTAATAATATATAATTTCTCTGCCCAT
>NW_007450079.1:0-380 GCF_000475195.1 Diaphorina citri | reverse complement strand
ACTCATAATACCTACCCATTGTCTCTCTCTTTTTGGTAGAGGATTCTAGCTGTCTAGAGAGCTATTCTATTCTATGGTAACATCCACAAAAATAGAGAGGAAGAGATGATCTCTATGGGTTTATTCGAGTATACACAATGTCCAGGTGCTATGTTTCCTCGAGGAGGTCCAAATTTGGTAGCACTCTCTTTGGGACAAAAATTGTAAAGTATGGTCATTTCGCCAGTCAGTTCTTCTCCTCAGAATCAAATGGATTGTGCCAAAAACACCTCAACTAGGAATTTGCGGAAAAAAAGAGAGATAGAGATAGTGAGAGGGAGAGAGAAATTATACAATATTGCAGATCGAATCCTTTATAGACAGAAAATGCCGTACATTTC
>NW_007450078.1:0-380 GCF_000475195.1 Diaphorina citri | reverse complement strand
TTAGGAGTCGAAGAATTTATTATGAGGCAACTTGTTTTCCTATCATTTTCCTATAACACGTGTTTCCAATCATTTCGATTTCGACAAGCTGGCATTACACTTCTAGTTTTAATGAGAGGCGTTTCAATATTAGATGAAGAAGAAATTTGAAGAGAAATCGCTTTTTATTTGGCTCAGGATAAATAGACAGAAAATGGGGTCGATTGTCATTTTTATTTTATGACTTTCTAATGGGGTCGATTGTCATTTTTATTTTATGACTTTCTATCAAGTGACAGGGTTACCAGCCGGGACAAATGGACAGAAAATGGAGTCGATTAGGTATCATTTTTTATGACTTTCTTTCAAGTGACAGAGTTAACAGGGTTCTCCTGAAAGAG
>NW_007450077.1:0-380 GCF_000475195.1 Diaphorina citri | reverse complement strand
TTGAGGCCTCGGCAGTTACAGTTCCCGCCAGCAAACCTCTATACTTACATAGGTAAGACCTTGTTTAGACTGCGGGAAACCTCCTTTAGGTGCGTGAAGTTAGCACCACAACTTTTGCTGCGAATTTGTAGGCTTTGGTACAAATTCTCAGCAAAAGTTGTGGTGCTAACTTCACGCACCTGAATAAAGGGACTTTTCAGTCTCTATCTGTCAGTATAGACAAGGTATATTCTATTATTTCAATCCTAAATCAAATTTTCTGCTCAAACAGGCGAGACGCCCTAGCGTTATATTTTTCTCTCCTTCTTCTTCTTCTTCGCCTTTTCCCATGTTAAGATGGGGTCGGCGTTTGTCGTCGGCCTCTCAATCAGCTTTAGAGT
>NW_007450076.1:0-380 GCF_000475195.1 Diaphorina citri | reverse complement strand
GATACCTGATGAGCATACACACTCACTATCAGGTAGACCTGACAGCTGACAGGTACACCTGATCAAGTCTACCTGATAGTGAGTGGCTGGCCTAATAATATTGGCACTACCTACATATGACATATTATAATGTACCTACACAGATATCTAGTAGGTACCAGCCACATGGTATTTTTCCTTATGTACCTACCACCAGGGTCCACAGGTAGGTACTGTAGCCACATTAGATACCCATACCTATCTACCTACATAGGTACTTGAGTTTTGCCAGCCGTGACGGTTGAATATTATCTGGAAAAAAAATTAATAATAGTGCTTATTTATACTGCTCGCATAGGACTGAAAAGTCCCTTTACTCCAGCAGTAGGCTACTACTATTA
>NW_007450075.1:0-380 GCF_000475195.1 Diaphorina citri | reverse complement strand
AAAAAAATTGAACACTGAGCAGCAGTTTGAGAAAAACCGAAAAAAAGGGCTGGTTCGCTTTTTCTGCTGTCAAGTTATTTTGTACCGAAAATTTTAAACTCCTTAGGCCAAGATATATTAAACATTGTAAACTATAAAATATTGAAAGATTCTCTGTTAAAATATTTAAATCAAATAAGCATTGAATGACTCAACTTTCTTGTATTCCATTTTTTATTCATTTATATTTTTTATTTATATATTTAGTTAAGTAAACTATCTGTTGTAATAATATCCTTCTTAGAAGCATTGTGTCTTAGGAAGGCTAAAGACAAAGATAAGTTGAAAATATAAAATTAAAGAAAAGAAAAGAATCATTTTCCATCACTCCTACATCAATT
>NW_007450074.1:0-380 GCF_000475195.1 Diaphorina citri | reverse complement strand
TTTCGGAAGGAACTTTGGTCATTTTCCCACGAGTATGGTAGCATGGAGCCGCTTTGGTGAGATATTGATAGTATTGATACCGTTTAGGAATAATTGTTTCCCGTGTTTGGAATTTGAGCAGATGTCTCTCGATTGGAGACGTGAGTCTCATCCTTAATCCGCTAGGAGGCATTCTGCGGTAATTGGATAATTGTTGGATTCTAATAAACCATCCACTTTTCCACTTATCATCAGTACGTGTAAAATTATAGGAAAACTATTGCAGAAATAAGGCTAGATAAGCCAGCCTAGTTCGCTTGGAGGGTAGCGCGTCTGCCTTGTAAGCGCTAGGCCGCGGGTTCGATTCCCACCCGGGGCGGATTTTATCCTGATGGGATAAT
>NW_007450073.1:0-380 GCF_000475195.1 Diaphorina citri | reverse complement strand
GCGAAAGTCGACAAAAGGATCTGACGGACGGTGTACAACTCCATACACAAAAAGTCCACTCTGAGGTTTAGATGTAGGCCCAACTGCCCCAAAAGATGGGTTAAGCTTGTACGAATCTATGAAAGCTTAAAGGATAATGTATTTCGAAGCCGCGCCGGAATTTGAATCAACGTATGTGTTGGTCGTATGACAGTACGATCTCGGCACGGAATAGTGTGTCCCCCATATTATCATTTCGCTCAAATAATGGACTAGGGTATTCTTTTCACGTGTAAAAAGTTAGTTAATTGTGATCGCCATAAAGAAAATTAATACCCTACATTTCGGATGAGCAATCAAAGATCTTCGCTTTGTTTTCCAGGATTCATGGGCAGTCTGGA
>NW_007450072.1:0-380 GCF_000475195.1 Diaphorina citri | reverse complement strand
TATCTTAGCCATCAAATTCGTCTAAAAATACTGAAAAACATATAAAACAGTATAAATATCTTCGTATGGGGATCAGCACTATTTCGCTCTCTCTACGCTTAAATTCATTTCCAATGCAATTGTTTGTATAAAAATCTGGACCAAACCACACACATGGTAGAAACAGGGTGTATCAGGGTTAGGATAAAAATAAAAAGACGCTCTAAATGTAAAGGATGCACTCATTCTGAAAGGCTCTGGCCCGGGTTATTTAGAGGTCTCGCAGGGACTTATTCAGAACCCTTAATGTCTACAGTTTAGAATTTTAGAGCGTCCACACCAAACCCAGGCGAAATTTTAGGGGGGGGGGGGCTGAAAAAGTAGGTATACAAGTCACTGCT
>NW_007450071.1:0-380 GCF_000475195.1 Diaphorina citri | reverse complement strand
GGATGAATAAAGCCCATAAACTTGTTTACAAAAAAATTATATGGGGTCTGATATCCTTAGTGACGCTTCTTGTAATAGCGAATACGTTCATTAACGCTATTCATGATTTGTCAGAGTTCTTGCAAAGGCTTTTTGAAATAACTGCGGCTATAACATTTTTTACAATAATGTTTGGATATGACATTCTGATGAATCAGGTCATTGAGTTGTTTGACCTGCAAGAAAAATTGTTCAAAGTTTCCAATAGAAACATTTACAAGAAATGCATCTTGAAGGAGTACACACTTCTGATAACTGCTCTACTATTTACCATTCTCGTGTCGATGGGTTATATCATAGAAACTTTACTGCCAGCATCGGAGAGGACATTATGGTTAATG
>NW_007450070.1:0-380 GCF_000475195.1 Diaphorina citri | reverse complement strand
TGCTTGGAGTTCGGAGTGCACTCAGCCTCGTGAGGACAAGTGAGTAGCTACTTTAATCGAGTAGCGACCAGTGGCGGAGTTACAAGTCAAAGAAACTAGAGATGATTGATTGAGTAAATGAAAGACTTGAAATACTGTGGTACCCACAAAGTTGTGAAAAAGCTCTCTGCTTTATCACAAAGATTCATGATTTGATTTGATTTCATTTAATTTTTTGAATGATTAATCTATTTATGGAAATTTAAAATTGCGAAGGAAATGCAATGGAAGCCTGGGCATGTGGTAGTGCCACTCAGCACTACCTACTTACTATGCTAATTTGTACTTGTGTGGTGATTTTTTTATCTCCCTAAGGAAAATCTGAACCCTTTTTTAATAGT
>NW_007450069.1:0-380 GCF_000475195.1 Diaphorina citri | reverse complement strand
TTGAAAATTTGGACCGATTGCAATACTTTCATTACTAGTATAGCTCCGCTATACTGTAGTAATAGAAATAGAAAGTAATTATCTATGTTTACCTGTTACCTGTGTTATGTATTGTTGTAAAAAGTGATAAACCCGTAAATAAATAAATTCCTATTTATTCATTGAAGATCTTCTCAAATACATTGAAGATTGTGTGAGAATTGTGATCCTTTCTTGCACTTCCGAAAACCGAATTGATGGTGCACGGAAATTTTAAGCTCAAAATGGGAGAAAAAAACCTTAAAATTATAAATTAAGATAAAAAACATTAAAAAATTGATTCAACAGAATTCGAATAAAAAATCATGGGCTCTTATAAAACCATTCTGGACAGAACCCTA
>NW_007450068.1:0-380 GCF_000475195.1 Diaphorina citri | reverse complement strand
ACATCACAGGTACGTCCAGGTATCTAGCTAATTTAATGATTTAGCGTAGATATTTAGCTAATCTATTGAGTTAAAACCGAGGTACTTAGCTATCTATTGAGTCAAAGTCCACAGGTACTTAGCTAATTTATTGAGTAAATACGTAGGTACTTATTTAGCAAATCTATTGAGTCAAAGGCCATCAGGTACTTAGCTAATTTATTGAGTCAGAGGCCAGGTACTTAGCTAATCTGTTGAGACAAAGCCCAGGTAATTAGCTAATCTAAGGAGTTAAAATTATGTTGCAATTTTATTATTAATTGTGATGTAGGGTTGGGACATCGAGACGAAAACATCGATGTTCGATACATCGATGTTTTTAAACTTCGATATATCGAGTA
>NW_007450067.1:0-380 GCF_000475195.1 Diaphorina citri | reverse complement strand
TTATTCTTGTTTACATTGAGTTAGGTTCGTCAGCGAAGCAGTCTGTCCTCATATATAATTGTGGATTCAGGGGCGGTTTAGAAATTTGGGAGGTCAGCTTTGGGACTAAGGTTGATATTGTGTGGTTGGGTGGAAGAGCTCAGTACTGAGAGTCCTGCCACTTGGAAAAAAAGTACCTATTACCTATAGAACGAATGGTATTAATGCAGGTAATGTAATTTCGCACAAGAAAACCCTTCATTAAAGAAGGTGAAAAAAGTATAGTGGGAGAAACACCCATCATATTCAAGAGTACCTACAGCATTTTCTCCCACGATTTTTTTCTGCTATAAATATTTTCTGTTGCAGAAATTACATCATGAATGGCACCTTTACAGAAT
>NW_007450066.1:0-380 GCF_000475195.1 Diaphorina citri | reverse complement strand
CTCAAATTACACACAGCCCCCTTTTCCTAGAAGAAATCAAATCCCTAACTAGAAACCACTTCCTCCACACATGGAACAAGTACCTGGGCAGCTACAAACCCAACTCATAACAAGCTAAGAAGAATCAAGTCCTCCATTTCACCCTGGTCAACTTCCTGCCAGAAATCAAGATTAGATGAAGTTTGTCTGATGCGGCTGAGAATTGGGCACACCAAAATTACCCATTCATTCTTGTTCAGAAGAGAAGATCCACCAGTTTGTGATAAATGCAATGTCCCCTTAACAGTAGAACATATCCTCCTGTCCTGCCAAAAGATGCGCTTCCGCCCTAGCTCCTTCCTGAATTCGGCCCTCTCTGATGTCCTAAAAAACGACCCTGA
>NW_007450065.1:0-380 GCF_000475195.1 Diaphorina citri | reverse complement strand
TTTCTTGTCTTTCCCTTGTCTCTCTTCCTCTGAGCAGTATTGTTGGGTGGGTAACTCTTTCTTCTCCTTCTATTCCTTATCTCCTCCGTCTCTTCTCCTTCTTCTTCTTCTCTTTCTGTTTCTCCTTCTTTTCTTCCTCCTCCTCATCCTCCTTTTTCTTCTCTTCCTTTTCCTTTTTATACACTTCTCCTTTTTTTTCTTTCACCTCCCAGTTCTCCTCTTCCTTCTCCTCCTTCTCCTCTTCCTTCTCCTCCTCCTCCTCCTCCTCCCACCTACCTCCAGATCCACCAAACTAACCACTACACCACTGTGGTTACTCTAAAAGGGATTTATATTAACCGGTAAAAAGAAGAGGGGGGGGGGAATGGGTCCAGGAAAAT
>NW_007450064.1:0-380 GCF_000475195.1 Diaphorina citri | reverse complement strand
CGAATTTTAATAATAATGTTTTGAATAGTCAGATCCAAGGACAATCAGAAGCTGTGTATGCCAATCCCAACTCATGGGCTAATCTGAATAATATGAATAACTACACAGTGTTTTTGGCAAATGTAATCAAGGACTCTTATGCTACCAATAAGAGCAATTACGAGGACACTTCAAACAAACAAAATTTCGGAGTATTCAAACCGAACAATGATAGGACTGCAAACAAACCCATTCTGAATCCTGATCTTTATATTCAGAAAAATGCCAAGGAGAGTAACAGTTTTAGACACAGTACTAAAGGTATTGCTAACGATGTATATCAAACTCCTTCTCCGCAATTCTACACTACTAAATCACAGAATTTCGATGAAAATAAAAGC
>NW_007450063.1:0-380 GCF_000475195.1 Diaphorina citri | reverse complement strand
TGAACCTTTGACACGTTTGGCAACGTAGCCTACTTTTTTGATGACTCCTTGCTGCCATATCCATCTGGATGGATCATAATAAAATAAATTAATGCAATTTCTTTATGTTATTATGTCACACTTTTTGGTGCTCACTGCAGTATTGTAGGATTTCCAGATGTCTCAATAAACCTTACACCCAATGTTTACCTAAAATGTCGGTCGCTATGCGCATTTATATTACATAGCTACTTGTTTTCCTCACGAGGCAGATTGGGCCCCGCAAAAGCCAGTCAAGGAATCCATCAATAGCATGATACAAATTTTTTGACCCCGCCGGGAATCGAACCCGGGTCTCCCGCGTGCAAGGAGAGCGCAGTGATCACTACACCATGGGAGCA
>NW_007450062.1:0-380 GCF_000475195.1 Diaphorina citri | reverse complement strand
TGCGCTCATAATTTTAATTTTCTTATCTGTAAAAAAGGGAAATTTTCCAACTTTTTTTAGTTCTTCTTCATTTTTTTTTTTCTTTTTTTTTTGTAATTAGTACAAGAAACTTTTCTCTCCCTATTATTATTTTTTCCTCTAGAATATCTTCATTACTGTTTGTAAAATTCCGAGTTATTATTGGATTATTTTATCCCCCGGAACACTCTTAATTAAATAGTATTGTCACCGCTAATTTTGTTATGTTTTTTGAATAATTTTATTATTTTATTCGCTTAACTTTGCTGTCAGTTTTTTTCTTAATTCAGGACTATGATGGAATCTTAGAAACTGTAGGAATTCTAGATAGCACTGTGGACCATTTCTTTCCCGACAAAACA
>NW_007450061.1:0-380 GCF_000475195.1 Diaphorina citri | reverse complement strand
TGAAAGTATAATGGTTAGAAAGCTGAGAAAAAAAACTATAAGAAGATGTAGAGTTTAGGTCGAATACCCTTTCGCAACTACGTCGTTGGAGCGTCTTTTCTCTGAAAAATAGGTATAATTTTTCACATATGAGCTCGGGACTAATTTCGTTGGTAGGCCTATACGAGGTGGTAGCGACACGAAATCGGGGATTAAAGCATAATGGTTAGAAAGCTGAGAAAAAAAGCTATAAGAAGATGTAGAGTTTACGTCGAATACCCTTTCGCAATGCCGTCGTTGGAGCGTCTTTTCCCTGAGAAATCGGTATCATTTTTCACATATGAGCTCGGGACTAATTTCGTTGGTAGCCCTATACGAGGTCGTAGCGACACGAAATTGGG
>NW_007450060.1:0-380 GCF_000475195.1 Diaphorina citri | reverse complement strand
CAGTACTGACGAACCTACAATTTGAAAGCCTCAGGCGAAATTGGCAAACAGATTAAATTTGATCAACACACACACACCTTATCACAAAAGTTCAGACTTCAAATTAAATTGGACCAAGTTAGGTAGGTATATCTATGTAAGTACAAACTTGTATGTACATAAATACATCTATGTACCTACCTACCTACATTGTATCTGTGTACATATTATCAAACAAAATATGTAATTGAACCCACCATGAGGTCCATGAACAGCTTTCGTGACTTGAAGTAATTCATATGATGATGAATTATGTAGTATGTACTAGTACTTGTACTAACATAGGTTCCTAATTACCAAATTTGAAAGGATCCAAAGATCGTTAGAAGCAAAAGTACCAA
>NW_007450059.1:0-380 GCF_000475195.1 Diaphorina citri | reverse complement strand
CCATCACAGGATACAAGGGGAGAGGGCGAGGGGCCCCGGGCCCCCTCTTCAGCTCCATTTTTCACCTACTGTAGATTAGATTTCGAAGATTTGGAGCATACTTCCCTCCGTAGGTATATGACTGCTTGAACTCTCGGGCCCCATAATAAAGATAGATAGAGACCCTATTTCGTAGTAGCTTAACCCATCCTCTAGGGCTGTTTGTCCCTACACCTAAGATAAATATAAAAATTGTTTGCCCCTACACCTGAGATAAATATAAAAAGTGTTTGCCCCTACACCTGAGATAAATATAAAAATTCTTTGCCCCTACACCTGAGATAAATATAAAAATTGTTTGCCCCTACACCTGAGATAAATATAAAAATTGTTTGCCCCTA
>NW_007450058.1:0-380 GCF_000475195.1 Diaphorina citri | reverse complement strand
AAGAAGTCATTCCAAACATTAGAAATAGCCAAAGTAATCATTGGTAAGTACCTATGTTAGAGTTAGGTATGATGACTCATAATGAATGATTTACCTCCAGAGGAAGCAAATTTAAAGCTACTTGAAATCATCCGTCTTGGCGACTTTAACAATAACTTAGAAGTGCTAGATTGAAAAGAAGGGTGAGTTAAAAGCGGTAAAAAATTACCACCCTTCTCCATCAAAATATGGACGATGCCCATTTTGCTTTGGGTTTTTTGTAAAAAAAAAACCTAAAAATTCATGTGAAAACATGCCCACTGAATCACAACTTAGTTGGCAAGCAGATAATAAGTAACAGCCCGTTCACATTAGCACGAAACGATTTTTTTTTTTTTTTT
>NW_007450057.1:0-380 GCF_000475195.1 Diaphorina citri | reverse complement strand
CAAGGATCAATTAGTTCCTTCGAGAGCTTTAGAGGTGATGTGTCACCTTACAGGAAAGGGGTTTCACATTCCTAACTGTACAAACAGAAGGTATTAATGCCAGAATAATCTACATGCCTCTATAATTACAATTACCTTTCTGCTTCATTAGTGCATAGATTCAAATTTAATGCAAGGGCCTCCGTTTCATCGGAGCCTAGGCTTATCCAAATCCCTTGCAAGCTCACATCTTCAGCTAATGGATTATTAATTGCTTCGGCAGGAACTGTATGTATTTATCGGTAGAGACACGAGTGTGTATACCTAATTGAATTGTCTAATTTGACATGTAAATGCATTAGTATGAAATGTGTTATGGATAAACATTAACCAGTGCACAG
>NW_007450056.1:0-380 GCF_000475195.1 Diaphorina citri | reverse complement strand
TTGTTACTGTTTGCCTTCAGGCCACTCGTAGAAATACTGCCATCATCAAAATTCAACCCTGAATCCACAAAAGACATGGTGCTTTAGGTACTAGTATTTGAACTTATTTCGTTAGTGAATTCTTACTTTCTATTTGACTTGGCTTGGTAAAATGATGAAACACTGGAAAACTATTGAGTAGTAATATTACACAAAGCAAAACAAAAAGGATGTTTTAATCTGGCCTCAATATGATCAGTTTCAGTGAACAACCTTTTCTAACTTCTGCTGTGAGCTTTTATTTTCTGAATTGAAGAAGGTTAAAAAAAAATAATTTCTTCACAAAATTTCTCCACTTCGGCACTTCCGCAAAATGAAATTTTAAAAGTGAAATTTCAAAT
>NW_007450055.1:0-380 GCF_000475195.1 Diaphorina citri | reverse complement strand
TGCCCCTACACCGAAGCTGAACAAACATTCCAAGAGATCCTCAACAAGGGGATAATTTGTTGTTTAGTAAAAAGTTTACTATTGGTTGTATTAGGGACATTGCTTCTTGTTTTATTATTCCCACTTCATCAATTTTAAATGGACAGAGTCAATAGAGGCATTTCGTGACAAACTTGTACATTTTATATCCCATTCTTGATTCTTCGATTACTACGATCAAGTGGCTAATAAATAATAATCAATCGTTATTTCGATTGGGTTTCCCTATTCCAGCAGGTTAAACGAAGTGTATTCTATTCTATCCTAACCGATTTACACTTGTTGCAGGTTTACCAATGACATTTACGAGATGACTGGCTACAAGCCGGGCTGGTATTGGC
>NW_007450054.1:0-380 GCF_000475195.1 Diaphorina citri | reverse complement strand
AGGCGGACCTGATCAGGTGTACCTAACAGGTCTACCTGATTGTGAGTGTCTGGCCTTAGTAATGCTGTGATATACACTAAAGTTGTGAAAAAGCTCTGCTTTACCACGAAAAATTCACGAATAGGGCTCTAAAGGTGTGTCCACACATGGTCCACCGGCCATCGATCGATGTCGACTGACACGTCCATACAGCCTCGATAACATCGTTTTATCTCGTCGGTCGACCATGTTTGGACACACCTTAAGGGTTAGTGAAGGACAGTTAGTCACTTACCCATTAATAGTAGAAGCCAGGAACACTAGATAGGGTCCCATCAGAGCTTTGACATAGTTGAGTGGAATGGCTGCTGCTTCATCAATCACTAGAAGTTCCGCCTGCG
>NW_007450053.1:0-380 GCF_000475195.1 Diaphorina citri | reverse complement strand
TTTTTTTAATACTAATAAAATAATTACTTATACTGCTTGAATTAGACTAAAGAGTCCCTTTACTCCAGCATTAGGCTGCTATGTACCATTATCATGGTCAAATTTTCAAACAATGTTGAGGATAAAGTTTTACATCACATCGCTTCACCCTCGTATTTACCAAGACTACTATACACACCACAGATAAGAGACCAAAGTCATTGAATTTCTTTCAACCCTTTTTCTCTGATCTATTGGTTAGAGCCCCCAACAGGTTTTTCCTCCAAATAATCTGCACGAAAATATGCCCCTTATTAGGTAATTCTATGAAACGTTTTATTTAATAACTTATTACAGATATGCTCATAGGTCAGTGTTCTTTTTACCAACTGATTGGCCCA
>NW_007450052.1:0-380 GCF_000475195.1 Diaphorina citri | reverse complement strand
ACAGTTATATCTTTGTATTATTTGTGTTTTAAACCTGGACTTTTCTTCACTGTTTATCTATTCAACTTTAGTTTTAACTATTTGAGAATCTATTTTTTGTGTAAAAGAGGCCACATTTGGTCGTTGAAAATCCGAACATTATCTGACAATCTTACATCAGTTAGGATGACAAATTAAAGATTTCGAGAACCCTAACAAATCTAAAACAAACATAGCTGCATACAACATTTAATAGATCTGTAATAATAGAGTACAACATTAGGTACAAGTAAAAAAACGCTCATCTAACAACATTCTACATTGTAACCAATTATTAAAAGTATAAACTACACAGTAAAAAGACATCTTCAGACTTTAAATAGCGTTTAAACTTTCTAGTA
>NW_007450051.1:0-380 GCF_000475195.1 Diaphorina citri | reverse complement strand
TGGTACATGCAAATGATTTTATTAAAATTTTTTAAAAAAAATATAATACAAAAAAAAAAAAATATATACATTTCACTCATTTGATCACAGTTTACTCACAAGAGCAGGAGGCCGTAAATCGTACTCTGTATGGGCTTTTGCAAAGGGATCACGCTGCAAGCACTGTGTTTTTAAACCGTGCCAAATTCAATAATTTCAAAATCCTAAATCATCCTTTCAACACCGTGCGATAGGTGCCATGCCTATCTCACGGACACGGAATGTATGTTGGTAAGTAGGTAGGTACACAATAACGTAAGTTCTAAGTTCATGATATTTGGCAGTTCTTGAGTACTAATGTTGGAAAGAAAACTAAATTTCAAATCAATTCCATTCAGTTT
>NW_007450050.1:0-380 GCF_000475195.1 Diaphorina citri | reverse complement strand
TTTCAAACGGACCGGCATAGTCGATATGGAGACGTTCCCAATTGTCTTGAGGAGAATCCCATGGATGTACTGGAACTTGGGGCGGATTGGAACGCGTTAGGGCGCAATTTTGACAACTCCTCACCAAGCGTTCGATATCCTTATCAATGTGGAACCAATACACGTAACGACGGGCAAGTTGTTTCATCTTCGTGATACCCAAGTGAGTTTCGTGAAGTTCATTCAGAACTGTAGAACGTAGGGAGCTCGGAATAAGAACTCTGTCTTTCCGGAAAATAATTCCATCAACAAGAGTGAATTCAGAATCAGTTGAATTATTCTTCAAGTCTTGAATAATGTTGCGAAGTTCGGAATCTTTTTCCGTTTCTTCTTGGATAACT
>NW_007450049.1:0-380 GCF_000475195.1 Diaphorina citri | reverse complement strand
ACAGTTCTGACTTTGAGGAAATTTATCCAGCCTACAAGGGTACAACTTGGGCTATTTGAATAGGTAACTAACTGAATTGCACAAGGCCACTAGGCTATTGAGAGTGTGTCAACATTGGTATCCAGTCACATTAACCAACCAGCAACCATCGAAAATCCAAGATGGGAAATTGTTTTTGTTTTCTTTCTCATTAAAGAGGAAAGTAGAGCTTTAGTTGGTCAGCCAGCCTACTTAGCTTGGTTGGTATCACCCTCAAAATGGCTGGCCCTTTCCTATCCTGTCTTCCTTCTCTCTTTGATTTCAGGATGATAAGACCTTAACAGTTACAGTTCCTTCTGTCAAACCTCTTGAAAAAAAAAAAAAAAAAAAAAAAAAAAATG
>NW_007450048.1:0-380 GCF_000475195.1 Diaphorina citri | reverse complement strand
TATCCCTTGTATGTTGGGCTGAGAAAATTCTTATTGGCATAGCAAACTATTTTGAGTCCCTGAATTCGCATCCGATCAGCCAGCTTGTAAACAATCACTGCCCGTCCAAAAACCTCTAAATGAGGATAGTATAACTTCAGATCTTTCTGATACGTATTAGGTAATTCTGACATAATTAGGAATAATATTTATGAAATAGCTACCTTGAAATTGGACTGAATTTTATACGTCTATAATCTATAATTCTATACCTATCCAGCTCTAATGATAATATTGAGTATCAGAAAATAAACCTACACAACAAAGGTACCCACAATACTTATACTGAATTACAAGCTCAATTGCCAAGATATTTGTGGTCACGGATTAAATGACATTAG
>NW_007450047.1:0-380 GCF_000475195.1 Diaphorina citri | reverse complement strand
GACATAATAAAAATAAAACGATGACATGATAAAGGGAAACGACCTTGTGTGAAAAGCTCAAATATCTTTCAAGCTTCCGCAATACAAAGCGATGGAAAGCTGCATTACTGTGACCCTCATTCTGTCATTATAGGTAATAGGTACTTACCTACTACCTACTTATATTACTGTCCCCATTTTAAGCACTTTTGGGGGAACTACACCAGTCCGTTAAAACTCCTGTCTAATAATAGGTAATGTAGTCAAATTCTCAAGTTATGTTGAGGATAAAATTTCAAGCCTCGGTTGGGATTGAACTTACACCCTCCTGTTTATCAGGCGAGCGTCTTGACAACACCACCGAGACACTGTAGACCTCGCTCAAATTTCGATGGGTCCTT
>NW_007450046.1:0-380 GCF_000475195.1 Diaphorina citri | reverse complement strand
GGCTGGGCAACAGAGTTTAAACTCGGTTTAACTCTTTGAACAATCTGATTGGTTGAAAATTTTGAAATCAACCAATCACATTGCTTCCAAGAGTTAAACTTAAACCGGGTTTAATCTCTGATGGTGGATTTCACCTATGACTTAATGGAAGATTTCACTAATGGGAGAATTTTTAATGATTCTAAAAAGGAGTTTTTAATAATCCAAACGGGAGTTTTTAAAAACTCCTCCTTTATGATCACTAAAAACTTTTTTTTTATATCATTAAAACTATTTGGATTATTAAAAACTAGTTTTTGAATTAAATATTCTCTCATTGGTGAAATCTCTCATTAAGTCATTGGTGAAATCCACCACAGATGTGGCCCCGGCCATGAAAT
>NW_007450045.1:0-380 GCF_000475195.1 Diaphorina citri | reverse complement strand
CCCTGAATTTGTTCTACTTATAATATCCTGCAGAAACACTCAGGACTGTAGCCCTGTACCCATACCTATGCGTATACCGTATACCCATACCTACATAACATACATATGTGTGCCTGTGGTAATATTCCATAAGAGTAATCATTGAGCTGGAATGAAGACGTATTAAATTACCGTCTTCCTTGTCATATCTCAGACGAACATTCTTCCTTCGGAATAGTCCAAAAATTCGAGGGAGGATATGGGTTTCACATTTTGTGCTCTGTGGAATAGTATACGACCAAGGAAATCTTCTGAAAACACGGAGATCGACCTGTTTTTGACCTCTCTTTGAAAACCGCGCGACCAATTTTGATGAATTTTTTTGTGGTTTTTAAGAAGGA
>NW_007450044.1:0-380 GCF_000475195.1 Diaphorina citri | reverse complement strand
AATTTATTTCTAAAAATGATTGATTTGGGTAGTTATAATATAAAATAGTTATTAGAGTAAGGGCCTACACAATATCTACAATGACATCTTATGTAAATTTGGAGCAAATCAACAAAGTCTTGTTCCAAACACGCAGTGGTGGGACAGAGCAAAACCCTTCGTCTTCTGGCAACTTTTCTTTTTTCCTTCTTCTCCTTTTCCCTTTCTTTCTTTGTTTCTCTCTTAAAGAATACTTTCCTTTTTTTAAGAGGTTTGACAGAGGGAACTGTAACTGCTAGGGTCTTATCGTCCCGAAATCGAAGAGAGAAAAGGAAGACAGGATAGGAGGAAAGCCAGCCGTTCCGAGAACGAACATTATCCCATCAGGATAAAATCCGCCC
>NW_007450043.1:0-380 GCF_000475195.1 Diaphorina citri | reverse complement strand
AAAAATGGATCTTCTACATAATAATTTAGTAGTGTCATGTTCATGTTCAGGTAAAGTTTGCCTGAACAAATTAACACCCCAAACTAAATAATAATACAGTGCAATATAGAACTGTTGACATAATATAGGAGACATGTCCTACTTTTTAGTTCGATTTTTTACAAAATTTGTTATTAGTCCAGGAAAATATTGCTATAATTTTTGAGCCCCTTTTTGTATCAACTTTTGTATCAACTAGCGAAAAAACTGACTGTGGTCTCCACAAGCTTACTGCACATGTACGTCCTTTCTTTAGCGTGATATCAACCTTTCTACTGGTAGGTACCTATTACCTACTCGCCAAAAAAAAAGGACATGTGTGTAGTTTTCCCTCAGTACTG
>NW_007450042.1:0-380 GCF_000475195.1 Diaphorina citri | reverse complement strand
GTGAAGTGATGAAGGGGCAGTCGCGATAACCAGCAACCAAATTTAGAGGAGAACGTGTGCATTATAAGAATAATCCAGGAACCTATTAGAGCAAATTGAAAGAGGCTATACTGACGGCTATAACCAATAAACACTCCTTTTGTAAGAGAACATGTCAATATCAGACTGAAATTAGGTACCTGGACAAAATAATGGCACCATAATGATTGGGAAATTGGGATGTTTGACATGTCTTGGTCACTTTCACCATCAAATCATCTTAAGAAAATCTTGTTCCAGCACATTTCATCATTTCCCTGGGACCACGCCCCTGACCTCTATTATGCATCAGAAGTCACCTAGCTCCACATCTCCAGATCAGGGCCTTGGGAGGGGGGGGG
>NW_007450041.1:0-380 GCF_000475195.1 Diaphorina citri | reverse complement strand
TTTTCCTTTTCGAAACTATCGTCTTTGTTCTTCTTCTTCTTCTTCTTCTTCTTCTTCGTCTTCCTCTTCTTCTTCTTCTTCCTCTTGCTATGGAGCAACAGCAAAACAATGCAGTCCTTCCTTCTCCATTCAGAAAAAAAGAGAAAACCGGAAGCTTTTGGCGTCAAAAAAAATACAAGTGGGTTGGTGTTATGATTTTGCTTCAGCACTTCTTTTTTGCTGAATAGAGAAACTTGCTGATGTGTTTTATGCAAGAGTGAGTTTCTTGTTTCTTTATGAATATATCTCGTTCTTATAATATACTAGAGATAGAGCGATCAGTGTGTGAACTATGAAATGTGAAATGTGAACTGTGAATGGATCTCGTTCTTATAATATAA
>NW_007450040.1:0-380 GCF_000475195.1 Diaphorina citri | reverse complement strand
ACCTGAACATATCGAGGTAAAACCCACTAAGGCCAGCTACTCACTATCAGGTAGACCTGATAGGTAGGTACACCTGATACCTGATGAGCACACACTATCAGCTAGACCCGACAGGTACGGAAAAGGTCCGCTAGTCAGATCTACTTGATATTGAATGGCTGGCCTAACTACAAGTAAATTATAACAAGGAAGTTAGAAGGGTAAAATATGAGCGCACGGCAGTGCGCCAGGCCAAATTTCAATAAGCATTAGTATCACACAAATCAGACAAAACACATGACGATATTTAAACGGCTGTCTCGGTGGTGTAGTGGTCAAGGCGCTCGCCTGGTATACAGGAGAGCGTGGATTCGATCCTCGCCAAGGTGCCCCCACCTACA
>NW_007450039.1:0-380 GCF_000475195.1 Diaphorina citri | reverse complement strand
AGCTCAGAAATCAAACCCCTGGAATCATGTGCTACAAATGTAAACAAAGCTGTAACCTATTGAGCAAACTTGTTTTGGAACTTACTTGTTGAATGAAACTTTTGTGAAGTTTCCACGTCTTGTTGAGAAGAACTACCTCAATGTCCGAGTCCCGTCCTTGTTGGAATAATATCCCGTAGCCAATACTAGCAGAACTGCCCGATGCACTGCTCAGCTTTACTCTGTTGATATAAGTGAGGAGCTAGTTAAAGTCTCAAATTTAAGTCTACAACAACAATAGTTTATATTGAGACTTGCTAGGAAGGGACTTTTTTTTAATGCAAGATTTATATACCTACTTCTGTTTGGCTTAGTCATGTTTTCCATTTTCTATTGTTATT
>NW_007450038.1:0-380 GCF_000475195.1 Diaphorina citri | reverse complement strand
AACAGCGATGGCAGTCTTAATCTGTTCTTATCTTTCCGCTTTTTGTATTTTATTGGCGCCCCAGGTTGACAGTGCAGTTTTCTGATATACAGGGTGCGCGGAAAATCTCTGACGCTGTCGAGAAAAAATGAGTTTTCCTTCTCTCTCGGGACGATAAGACCTAACAGTTCCCTCTCTATGAAACCACCTAATAAAAGGTTCTATCTTTATATTTCAGCTAAATTGTCCTTTTTCACTAATTATTGTTGTTTTTGTAATGTTTGTGATTTGTAAAAAGGGCTTGTCCCGTAAATATATTATTATTATTATTATTATTATTATTATTATTATTATTATTATTATTATTATTATTATTATTATTATTAAGAATGCACTATTAA
>NW_007450037.1:0-380 GCF_000475195.1 Diaphorina citri | reverse complement strand
AAAATCCCTCAAATCCCTCAACAAATCAAAAATCACCCAGTAGGTATGCAAGTTGGACATCTTTTTTTCAACTCGTTAAAATTGATATAGTAAGTATGCAAGTTACCTACAGCAGCTGTCTAGCTAACTTCTCTTGCAGTATCTATTGTCCCTTCTTGACTACCTGAAGATGAACTGGAATAGTTGGGTTGGCAGTTTGGCACACAATAACTAGCATCTATTTCACTATTAAGTTAATGAAATGTGCATATGTAAAGTGCCTACCTACTTTGATTAGACTGAAAAATGCCTAGCAGGATTAGAAGATAGGAGACATTAATTAAAAGGAATTTTAATTGTGTTAAGCATAAATGCTTGTCACAAATGTCTACCCCAATTAG
>NW_007450036.1:0-380 GCF_000475195.1 Diaphorina citri | reverse complement strand
GGCGGAGGGGAAGAGCCTTCATTTTGATTCCTTTGAACATTTTTATATTATTTTTCATTTTTCATCCTTCATTTAAGGGAAAAAAACTGAGACTTGGAAGGAGAAAGTTGTAAGTGAATCTGTGATCTCTCTTTCTCTCTCCCTATCTCTCTCTCTCCCTCTCTCTCTCTCTTTTGAGATAGAAAATATTTTGCCAAAAGGAGGAGACAAAAGAGAAGGGAAGAGATGGAGGAAGAGGAATGAAAAGAAGATTATTAGAAGGAAGGACAGAGATGAAGATACTTAGAGTGAGAGAGTTCGGAAAAAAGTTAATAGAAAGAGTGAGGAGGGAAAGAGAGATAGAGAGAGAGAAGGTAAGAGAGAGGGAGAGAGAGAGGGAG
>NW_007450035.1:0-380 GCF_000475195.1 Diaphorina citri | reverse complement strand
TTTATAGCATCTTGCCCTCTTTCTCTCTTCGCTTTTCGGGACAGTAAAACCTTCTCTGTTAAGAGTTCTGTCTATCAAGTGCAAACAGCCCTGAAGGATGGGTTAAGCTTTCCTTTCTCAAATTTCCCACCAGCTATAACTGGAAAAAAGTCTCATGTTATTCTTGTGGTTGTAGCAATCTCCCCATCTTCCAACATTCTCAGCTACGTCAGGGGGGGCTCATGCACAGAATAGACCCAAATATCAAATGCAACCTCTGCAAGGACTGTCTACACGACATCAAACATTTTTTCAACTGCCCTTTAAAAAAGTCTCATAGAACTCACCAGCTAAATGAAGCGGCGTGGAATTCCGGCCCTGAGCGTCGCGACAGTTGATAT
>NW_007450034.1:0-380 GCF_000475195.1 Diaphorina citri | reverse complement strand
GGAAGGGATGAGGCTCGTTAAAGAGGGAAATAAACGTATAAAAATAGTGTCGAAGAGTAAAAAAATAAAAATAGTCAACTTAGGGAGGCAGGGAAAAAACAGTGAGGGAGAAAGAGGAAGAAACATTCATTGGAATCGCTTGTGCGGGAGAGAGTTTTTATTAAATTGGGAGGGACAATGAGAGAAAGAGAGAGAGAGAAAGAGAGAGGCATAGCTTTATTGGTACAATAAGAGGAAGTGCATTGGTAAGCAGAAATTGCTTTTCATGACACTCATAAAGTATGAAATAGAGAGAGAAGAAGAGTGACAGACTGGAAGAGAAAGAAAGAGAGAGAGAGAGAGAGAGAGAGAGAGAGAGAGAGAGAGAGAGAGAGAGAGAG
>NW_007450033.1:0-380 GCF_000475195.1 Diaphorina citri | reverse complement strand
CTGCTACAGAAAATGAGTGACATGAAAATGACCTCCTTGCAATCAATATCTAGATCCAAACATTTAAGGTAGAAAAAAAGTTAATTAGTTAGGTAGTAGGTATTTTATCTTATAGTTAAAGGTATTTTGTCTCTTCTATACTGTTGTCCGATTACGAGTAGTTATGTGAGGATTGTCAGGAATATTCTAGATCAGTAGAACTTTGAAAACTGTTGATCCCGACGTCAGATCTAACTTAAGACCACCGGTCTGTCAGTGACTGGGTTCGATTTTTTTTTTTCAATCATCTGCTGGAATAACATCTGTTTAGATATTTTCCACAATCGATGTTGCTTAACTTTAGTGCCTTATGGGTAATAAAATCGGTGTCAGTGGAATAT
>NW_007450032.1:0-380 GCF_000475195.1 Diaphorina citri | reverse complement strand
CTTGTTAATCAACGAGCTATTTTTTGACGAGTGCGCACCCAAAGGTCATCGGACTTCCCAGTTGAAGTGGACTGTACTCGAGGACACCAGTAACCAGTTCCCGATGGATCACTGAAGTTAAGCAACGTTGCGCGTGGTTAGTATCCGGATGGGTGACCATCTGGGCAATCGCGTACTGCTGGCTTTTCCCGGCCTTACCGAGGCTGGGTGAGGTTAATGGGAGGAGACGGGTGGTTTGTGGCCGAATGTAGGGTTAAACCCCCGTTATTATAAAAGCCTTGGCAGTTCTGTACACGATAACTTTAAGCCTCTCAAACAAAAGTCTTTTTCTTTTTTCGCATCTTTTCTCCATTCCTACAACCATGTCATGCATTTGATAG
>NW_007450031.1:0-380 GCF_000475195.1 Diaphorina citri | reverse complement strand
CCCCCAGACAGACCAAGCTGGTCTACTACCTGTTTAACGTCCCCCAGACAGACTTTTAGCCAGACTTGTAAAATAATTGTCGAGTTAAGACGTCGAACCCGGGACCTTTCGCTGGGCTACTCACCTCTAGGCTTCGTTTCCCGGTAGTCTCGCTCCTCAGCCGTTGTATTGTTTTGAGTAGCGATATCTCCTCCAAGGTGTTCGTAGCACGGAGTTGATTATAGTGAGTGTCCGTATCGAGTAGATTAGAGTACGCGGTTTGTTTTTCGCGTGTGAACGCCGCGTACTCGCGAAAGATCTGCGCGATGGCCCGGTTCAGAGAGTCAAGTTCGGATCCTGAGGAGAAAGAATCAAATAATTGCCAGCCTAGTTAGCTTAGT
>NW_007450030.1:0-380 GCF_000475195.1 Diaphorina citri | reverse complement strand
TGACATTACTTGGACTCGAACCGCCAACCTCCAGATCCAAAGTCCAACGCGTTAACAACTGCACCACTGAGGTTGGTGTATCTATCTAATGTACGTGTACCTATATGTTTTTTTTTCTTGTTGATTTTGTCAGACTTTGAAGTGCGGACCATACGGACCGTCAGTCCGCACCGTCCACACTCCACATCTGACAAAACCATTTTTTAAATATCAACAATGCCGATCACACTAATAGGACTCTAGTAGATAAAATTGAGGGGGGGGGAGACATAGCGACCGACCCTTCCTAGCTTCTATGTAGAACCCAGAGATGTGCAAAATGCTTTTGAAAACCAATTTGAAATGCAAAATGTAAAATGCCTCTAGAAAACCAATTTGAA
>NW_007450029.1:0-380 GCF_000475195.1 Diaphorina citri | reverse complement strand
TACTAACTTTTAATATTACTTAGGTGATGCCGCACCCTAATAATTGTACCTGTATAAAGAGCAACTTTCCCGATTAACATTTTGAAAACACTTTTGTAATACCTACTCGTACTTCCAGAAAAATAATGAAATAATGATTAATACCTACCTACTAAGCTAGGAAAACTTTAAGCCCCTTTTACGAGAAATATTATAAAAATGGATGATATTAAAAATCAAAGGTTCTAGGAGATGATGGAGATACAAGTAGGTAAGCCCTAAAATGTTCACCTGTTACCTATCTAAATTTGGCAGGTAGGTAGGTACCTAATACCTATTAATGAGGTAGGACTGTAGGAGGTATAGATATTTAAAATGAAAAGAAAAAGATTTTTTTTTTT
>NW_007450028.1:0-380 GCF_000475195.1 Diaphorina citri | reverse complement strand
ATGAAATGAGGGGTATTAGAGAAAAGAAAAGTCATAGCTCCTAATAAATCTTCTCACGCTTTTAACCAGTGGCGGAAAGGTGGCCTCGTCCTTTTAGAATCATATCTACTTTGTTTTTTGAAAGAAAGAAGGAAAGACAGAAAAAAGATTCTTTACAGTCACTGAATTCAATACTGGTAACTGGACATGAAAACATCAGTTGAAGGGTATCTAGGTAAGTATCAAAACACCTTTATTAGCTCTAAAAAAAGTATTTAGAGTAAAATACAACGTCTCATTTACTTTAGACTGTCGCGCCGGTCATGGTCACAAATATGTACAAGAAATTAGAAAACAAAGGCCGAAATTGTTGCCTTGGGCAATCCCTACCATTCAAACCC
>NW_007450027.1:0-380 GCF_000475195.1 Diaphorina citri | reverse complement strand
TAGGGACGAGACGGATAGATTGAGGGAAAGAGAAAAGGGGAATATATATTTTATCAGATTCTTATACACATGTGCATTATAAAAAAAAACTTCAGTGGTGGCTTCGACGACCAGCTACACTCACATTAATCTCAGATGGTCACCCATCCGGATACCAACCACGCCCAACGTTGGTTCTTCAGTGATCCATGGGGAACTTGGGCATTCAACGCGCTATCGCTGCTGGATACACCAATTTGAACAAAAAGGTTCAATAGTCGACAAAAGTTTGTACTCGTTTTTCAATTGCAAATATTTCAACAGGTTACTTTCTGGTGTTCTCATGTTGACCCAGCACCTAAATGGGAAGTATTGTGTCTCTTCTCGCCCATCTGATGAGA
>NW_007450026.1:0-380 GCF_000475195.1 Diaphorina citri | reverse complement strand
CGTGTTTGGACACCGTTTGGGAACCTGGGCAGAGAGAAAGGGTACCTACTTGATTGAAGACTTGGTAACTTTGTGAATGTTCATTCTAACTATTGAGTTGTACGGAAAACAAAAAATACCTTTTGTCAAGGGGTAAAGAGAAGGGTTGTTATGTAAGAACTTTCTTGAGAACAATTTTTAAAACGGAAATATGTTTTGTTAGAGCATTTAATATTGGAAATTGAAGTCAAGGTGTTTCTTGTTTTTTGATCTGGAACTTTTTTTTAACAATGTACCTACTTATTTGGAAGGATATTAATGTGTTGGGTGACCAAATTATAGTAGCATACCTTAGATTTACTAGATGTGGAAGGCTGACTGTTTTTAACTAGTGGATTGAT
>NW_007450025.1:0-380 GCF_000475195.1 Diaphorina citri | reverse complement strand
TTTCTGTCTCCTGAAACCAGAAATAAGCCTCTGAGAAATTAATAAAATCGTTAAAAGCTTTCGCATGATCGACCAACGGATACAGAATCGAGTGATGGACCCGGTAAATGTATTGTATAGCATGTTGCATAGCTTCAGGACTTACTGGGCGTTTAGATAGCATTGATTTTGTTCTGTCTTGTAACAGCAATGTAGCTCTACAATGTAATCATTGAGTTGTGTAACTTTGAAAGAACAATTGTAAAGTTCCTACAAGATGAATTTCCACTACTGAGGTGGGTGGCATTGCTACTGCAAAGTAGGTACTAAACAACAGGTATTTAAATCAAAGCACCCGAGACTCACCTATTGCAGAACCACACTCGCACCACCTCCTTCTC
>NW_007450024.1:0-380 GCF_000475195.1 Diaphorina citri | reverse complement strand
ATAAACAAAATGAAATTTGTTTGCTCGGTGAATCCTTTACTGAAAGGTCAAAGGAGAGGATTTCCTTTTGATTTTGCAGCTTCCTTGGAGTTACGAAACATTTTAAATCTAATTTTCTAATCCATAGTCTCACCCCGTCTTCGTGGCAAAATCTTGTCCATTTTTTATTTTTCCAGAACCAACAGTATAGAAATTAATTGAGTTAATCCCGTGAGGTCTTTGTGCAGTTTAGAATCTGATTGGTCTAGAATTCTACAGGGAAACTAAGAAATGTTACATTGAACCCGACATACAGGTGATACAGGGGTCGAGTGGATTGGAACACATCACATGCCTTCAGGCACACTCCATTTGTCAAGGGTTTAGGCATTGCCTGGCCC
>NW_007450023.1:0-380 GCF_000475195.1 Diaphorina citri | reverse complement strand
AACGATTCTGACCTTTTAGCAAAATCCTGATTGTTATAGCTCTTGTAATGGTAAGTGTGTTGGATAGTGTGCCTTTATTGTTCCACAACCAACTTGGAGATTATAAGGTGTACAAATTAATTTATTCATTGATTTTTTTTCTTTACTGGAATATGGATCTTCCCATTCTTCACTAGCACGGTGTAAATTTTTGATCAAGATTGTCACTGCTTGGGCAATTCACGTTGAGCGATGCATAGATCTTGAATAATTTGCAAGCTCTTCCCCATGAAAAATACCTAATTTGCAGTTTGGGTCATTTTACTTTGGGCCATTTTAGAGGGTCAGTCCATTTTCATAACTTTTCTGTATCATAATATGTACGAGTAGTTATATGCCTG
>NW_007450022.1:0-380 GCF_000475195.1 Diaphorina citri | reverse complement strand
TTTTTTTAGCTGTTGAGTCAGCATTTTTGATTTCTTCTCCTCCTCCTTCTTCTCTTTTCTCTTAGTTTTCGTATTTTTCTCTCCTCCCCGAATTCCCTCCCTGTCTAAGAAAGAGATGAGGTGAAAGATAGAAAGGATAAGCTACATAGAGAGAGAGCGCGAGGAGAGAATGAGAGGAAAGATATAAGGTAGATAGAAAACGAATAAGAAGGTTCAAGAGAGCTTGTACGAGGAAAATTGCATAGAGGATCTTTGGACGGACGGTTACCTAACCAAATACCAACCATGCACCATGGTGCTTAACTTCGATGACGGAACGATAAAAATATAACCAATGTATTTTTTTTTTTTTTTTTAAAGATGAGTGTTTCACCGCTGTT
>NW_007450021.1:0-380 GCF_000475195.1 Diaphorina citri | reverse complement strand
GCAATTAAGAATAGACAGTTGGGAAGAGCTAGTGGAGGTTTACTGATTCTATACAAACACGGAATAAAACTCGAAATAGTAGATACCTCGAGCTTATGGCTGATAGTTAAAATAATAGGTACGAGTTCGAACCTTATTTTGGGAAATATTTATATAAATCCAAGTTATAACCTAGAGGAAGCTCTAAGATTACTCGGGATAGTAACAGATGACTTACAGGACCAAGGATACACAAATATTGTGTTTGGTGGCGACTTTAACTCCCGCATTTCTGATGGAAATTTCATAGATGAAGGCTTGGCAGAGGACTTCTCTTTGCTTCCTCAACGCTGTTCTCATGATCAAGTTTCGAATAGGAGAGGTGAATCACTCGTGGAGTT
>NW_007450020.1:0-380 GCF_000475195.1 Diaphorina citri | reverse complement strand
TTTGAGCTTAAGTTTCGAACCTAATGTACACATATCAATTTCAAATTTCGACTAATTAAAAACTCATTTGTTTCAGGTACAACATCTACTATGCATACGGACCTAGCAAAATATCACAGCAGATTCACGGCACGGCTATCAATTGTGTTATAGCCTCTGTGGTGATGCTACAAGCCTCATTCACACTCTTGTCCATATTGAGACGAGGATTTCATGATATATCTCTGTACGCGCTCATAGGGTTTATACTTACAGTAGCCTTTGCATTCAGTCAATGTTTCCTGCGCTGGTTTCAAGCCTGGAGTCCTATTTACTATCAGGTAATTATCAACTAGTTCACATTGAAAATATTGTAAAAAGTCATCTCCAAACCGAGAAAT
>NW_007450019.1:0-380 GCF_000475195.1 Diaphorina citri | reverse complement strand
CAATTATTTGCCTTTATCAAACCTCTTAAGGAAAAAAGTAAAAAAGAAAAGTTGTACCATTCGATTCTGATTGTTGAGTCCCAGGTCCCAGTAGTAACTTCATTTCAATTTGGACACTTTGTAAAAGCTTTGCTTAGATAAATTAATACATTTCTTCCTTCTTGCTTAAATGGGAAGTATTGTGTATCTCCTCTCGCCCATCTGATGATAGGCATACTAAGGGATGGGCATGCTACGACACAGACCACACGCGTCTAATGTAGCAGTTGTTTTATTGCTACAAAATGAAAACGGCGGTGAAATACTCTTTTTAGTCCGTCCTTCCTTTATTATTACAATAGTAATAAAAAGGTATAAGGGACGGACTATTGTATTCGCTT
>NW_007450018.1:0-380 GCF_000475195.1 Diaphorina citri | reverse complement strand
AACATATCTGAGAGTTGAACCTAAATCGAGTTTAAACTGACTTTGTTGACCCAGCCATTGAAGAAAAGAAAAAAAAAAGAATCTTACGTTTTCAGAGTCCCCGATGTCATAAGTTCAGTGACTAGCACAATGTATTTCCTCTTGGTAAGCGTCACCTCCCAATACCCATAGAAACTGACTATGTTTGGATGTTGTAGGCCTTTCAGCATTTCTGCTTCTTCGCGAAACCTGGCGCGCTCAGCTTTGTTCAGTTTCTTCTCCTGAAATTAGAGACAGAAATTAGTCATATCATTATGTAGTAGTAATAATAACAAACCGAGACAATGTAGCAGCAGTTTCATTGCTGGGAAACAACAAGGGCGGTATAACACTCACCTTTA
>NW_007450017.1:0-380 GCF_000475195.1 Diaphorina citri | reverse complement strand
CACTTTAATCTTCCTCCCGTATTGGGAATCTCCGAACCAGGTTAAGAACATAAAGGCTGAAGGAAAATATTAATAAGATCCGTGACACCCGGGGTCTTAAGCAGAAGGAGAAGATCTTGTAATCTTTCAAAGGAAGAAAAAATTGAGGGCTATCATGCAAGGAGAGCCTAATCTTTTCTCAGGCCCTTTTTAAGGTAAAACAACTATTTTTTCTTTATCATCATCTTCTTCTTCTTCTTCTTCTTCTTCTTCTTCTTCTTCTTCTTCTTCTTTAATTATTTATTTACTTTACATAGGTATTGCAAAATTTTCTGATGCGCAATGCTGTTAAAAACCTGGTAAAAAAAAAAAAAAAAAAAAATCATTTTATTACAAGAATT
>NW_007450016.1:0-380 GCF_000475195.1 Diaphorina citri | reverse complement strand
GTACTTTGCGAGTTTGCGCTCAGATATCCGAGAATGAACGCATAATTGACTTCTCTCCTTAAGGAAGGTCTTAATTGTCAGCCAGCGCCATTCAATTCAATCGAAAGACGGAGAGAAATATCAAGAAAGAATGGCACACCAGTTTTTGCATCATCTAACTGATGCAATTGACCTTTTCTCGAAATGAAATGAATCGCACTGCAAATGCAACGAGGTGTTATTTCGCAATCAAATGGTTCTCCGTATGTGTGCTGATATTGAATATGAATGGTGTTGAATGAAATCTGCATGGAAATGGCGATGCTTGAGTGAGTAACGAGGTAAAGTGTTATTGCTTTGAGCGAATCTGTCGTGAATTCTGTGAAATGGAGACGTCCGTC
>NW_007450015.1:0-380 GCF_000475195.1 Diaphorina citri | reverse complement strand
TACTTTCCTGTGTATTTTAAGATTTAAGTATCGAGACAGACGAGATCAAATTTCCACCGTATTTATTCTTTTATTTCAAGAGAGATTCACGTACCACGAGTTTTTCCCTCCTTACCTACTTCGTACTTTTTTACTTTACATTATAGGTATAGGGCTGTCTGGAAGAGACTGACAAGAAACGGCAAACCTATAAATGTGTATAAGAACAAGCAGGGTCCGTCCCTCCGGGAATTTTTCAGCCCGTAGTGATTAGAGAAAATCAGTACCTATGTACCTACCTAATTTGTTTAATATTCAGTTCATTATTATTATTCTTGATTTGATTTTTTGATTTTATTTTCATGTAATGATTTAAAATCAAGACTAGAGCCCGTTCTCCC
>NW_007450014.1:0-380 GCF_000475195.1 Diaphorina citri | reverse complement strand
TTTTTTTTTTTTTTTTTTTTTTATGTGTAAGACAGCTGATTATTTCAACTTGAACATCTTTTCTTGGGAAATGATTGTTCGTGCGAAGGGTAATAATAATTATGATACTTTGTGAAACGTTCCGAAGCTTTCACACATAGGTCCCACCAAATGTTGGATAATCTGTCAAAATATTTTTAGATTGGTGGGCACTTTCAGTTTATTTTTCAAATTCGAAAGAAGTTTTGAGCTAATGGTATTTCCATCTAGAACTCATTGAGGAATGGCATTATTCTTTGATTGAACCACTCGTATACCTATTGTTATTGGTAGAACCGACCTTGACTTTTATAACATTTTGCATTTTGTAAAATATTTTGTTGTAAATATTAGGTAACACA
>NW_007450013.1:0-380 GCF_000475195.1 Diaphorina citri | reverse complement strand
GAGAAAAAAAAAAAAAAAAATCGGATGAAACTCACGATAAGTGTGGGAACAGGCCTTAAGGGTATTAAGGGTTAAGGGTAAACAAGGGCTTGAGCGGATAAGTTACACTTCCTTTCAATTGATAATAAGCATTGGGCCAAAATAAGTAAAGGTCTATTGGTTTATTGGAAACAATCCTAACCTGCTAGCCAAGAGAAGCCAAAAGATTGACCGACGGAACACGGAGCCCCCTCACAGTTACCTAACCTCTCCGTTTCATACACAAAAAGCCTACTCTGAGGCATAGGTGTCGGGGCTATTGCCCTAAGGGGTGGGTTAAGCTTATACGAATCTAGAACTCCTCCGTTTAGGAACCACTGTTGTCTGACATAATGAAATAT
>NW_007450012.1:0-380 GCF_000475195.1 Diaphorina citri | reverse complement strand
CACTCAAGAGTCTATCATTATTATTATTATTATTATTACATACCTAGGTATAGGTACCTACATACCTAGGTACATAGGTACCTACCTAAACATAATACAATCCATAGATATACAGTTTCACTTTTGTCGTTTTGTCTAAGTATATTATAATAGATGTATGTAGGTATATTTTCCTTAGACTCATGAAATTTCTAGTTATTTTTGTAGCTCCTTGCATGAATAAAAAACCCAAAAGAGTTGCTAGAAAAATTTCTGTCTATATATCTCTTCGCTAGACCAGTTTTTCTCCTCTTTTCACGAGAAAACGGCTTCACGATTGAATGTGGGAAATCCTAAAAGAGCTAGGTAGGTGACTGACAAATTTTCGAAAATGAGCTTAT
>NW_007450011.1:0-380 GCF_000475195.1 Diaphorina citri | reverse complement strand
TTCAGTTCAACAACACCTGCTATCAACAAGAGGATGGGTGTCCTATGGGTTCCCCCTTATCCCCCTTGTTGAGCGAGTTCTACATGTACGAGTTTGAAAAAGAAATATTCAAACTACCCAGTAACCTAGTTGACAACATCAAGTACCTACATAGGTACGTTGATGATATTCTCATATTGTGGCTAGGTACCCGAAGGCAGTTAGACACCCTTCTTGGTAAAATCAACCAAATCTGGGACGGTTTCTCTCTTGAACTTGAATATGGAGGAAAAACAATAAATTTCTTAGACCTGACTGTTACCATCCAGGAAAATAAACACAAGTTCAAAATCTATAGAAAAGAGAGCTTCGCTGATGTCATCATCCCCTCTAACTCTTAC
>NW_007450010.1:0-380 GCF_000475195.1 Diaphorina citri | reverse complement strand
CAAAATTAAGGAGCCCGGTAGCGCTCCGCCCCGCCAAGTCAAGAAAGTTTGACCGTTCCATCTAGAAAATTGACCTGATCCTAAATGAGCCTATAACCACAATTTTCTAAATCATTGTTCTCCAAAATTTGAGGACATATGAACTTCAACTCCGCAATCAATAAGAAGTTTAATAAGGCGCGAGCGTACGCTTTGAGTTTGTAACTCCGTGTGTGTACAACTTGTAAAAATAAAGTAAACAAGGAGACGGAACGTAAAAATCAATGCAATGTTAAGTAAACACGAGATTATAAATGCATTGTGATTAGTGTTAAGAGATCTACAGATACTCCATGTGGATATAGAGGCAGCTTAGCCAGTCTAGAGTAAGAAATCTGTGA
>NW_007450009.1:0-380 GCF_000475195.1 Diaphorina citri | reverse complement strand
AACAACAACAACAACAACAACAACAACAACAACAACAACAACAACAACAACAACAACAACAACAACAACAACAACTTGTACAGACTAAAGACTTGTACAGAAGAGAGAAAGAATCAGCTGACAAACCCTTGGAATTGCGAAAAATATAACCCAATATCCTAAAGCAACGCATAGAGAGATTGGATATTTGGGGGATAAAAGATAAATTGCGATCAAAGATGATACCGAGGTCCTTCATTTGTGAAACATGTTGCAGAGGCACGGAGGGTGATAAATAAAAGGCCTCATACCTTTACTGCGAAAAAATTCCATGACGAAGCATTTGTGCAGTGACAACTCCATGCCATTCAATGACAGCCATTCAGAAAATCTGTCCAAAT
>NW_007450008.1:0-380 GCF_000475195.1 Diaphorina citri | reverse complement strand
TAATAGTAGTAGCCTACTGCTGGAGTAAAGGGACTTTTCAGTCCTATCCGAGCAGTATAAATAAGCACTATTATTATTATTATTATTATCGCGTAAAAACTTGGAGTTTTCGTTCGTACAATGATGTTACCTAAAAAAAAAAAAAAATGTAGCTCGGCACCGCTTTTGCATCACTTCAAGGCCTTTTTTTTTATTTCCATGCCTATTCAAGAACTGAAAAGTTTGGTCAGAAAATTTCCGCCCTAGCCGCGGAATTCGAACCCAGCACCTCAGGGTAGAGAGACAATGCTCTTGACAGTCTGGACCACTTAGCGAAAGAGGTTCGCACAATGAGAGAAAAAAATAAAATATAGTATTTAATATACTGCTCTACAATACAA
>NW_007450007.1:0-380 GCF_000475195.1 Diaphorina citri | reverse complement strand
ATAACTACCTATCTAACTTAGGTACGTAGAATAGGTATTAGGTAGGTATTACTCGTAAGTTAGGTTATTATGTAGGTTCGTATATAGTTATGGTAGATTGGTACATTTACCTACGAGAACATGAAAATTTAGTAGCTAATAATGATTTGAGCTACCATTTTACTCGCCTTGAGCGAGTCCAAGGGTTTTGCCAACTTAACCCAAGTTTTTTTCAAACCTACTAAGTACTTACCTCATTATTTTACTCTTGATTCTTTGTGGACTCGTGATCAGCAACAGTAGAACATTTTCCCCGAGATATAACCTATATCACCACTTACCTAAATAAGTAGTTTCTTAGTTATATGTACCAATCTACCAACTTCCTTTCTTTTTTATCC
>NW_007450006.1:0-380 GCF_000475195.1 Diaphorina citri | reverse complement strand
TTTGTTGGAGCAAGGATTAAAATCACCTGTGTAGAGTAATTCTTACAAAATATGTATGGCAGATATGAGTGAATCACTGAAGTTTTTCCGTTGAGAAGAATACTATCACACAAAGAGCTTACTTATCAGAGGAAAAACTGAACTCAATTTTGGCTAAGTTTGTAGCAATTTACTGATGAAAAGAGGAAAGTTACTGATAAAAGGATAAGATAAAATAAATTCACAAATTAGTTAAATGATGTAATTGTAGGTTTGTAGGTACCTAGTTAAAAAAGTTAAAAATCTAAAGAAAATTGCTTGAATGCTTGATTGCTCCCTGCTTCCTCCAAAATCAAAAACACCAACTTCCTCCCCTTTCTTCCGATTACATCACAAAACTG
>NW_007450005.1:0-380 GCF_000475195.1 Diaphorina citri | reverse complement strand
TAGAAACTTCTGACTTTTACGGACTTTTAAAAGGAGAAATTAGCTCATCTCTAAAGGGGATTTAGCTAAACATGTATGGAAACCGAAACAAGAATGGATCACACTCATGGAGAACAATAGACACACCACTGAAAGGAGTGATCTCCCAGATTTCCCCCTTATCACATGATTCACAGGCTTTCAAAATGGAAGAAAAATCCATGGAAACCCAAAAATGAGTGAATCACACGATCTTTTTTCTAAACAATTCATGAACAGCCTTTACATACCTAAATAGGAGTAAAATTATGTTGGAGGAAGACTAGAGGAAAAGCACCCTTCGTAGATTCGTCACTAGTGGGACAAATGCATTCCATGCTGCGTTAGTTTTAACATCAGTG
>NW_007450004.1:0-380 GCF_000475195.1 Diaphorina citri | reverse complement strand
AATTAGTTAGTCGTTAAAAAAAAGTTAGTCGTTAAATTATTAGAATTAAATGAAATTAACTAAAAATAACCTCGAAATTATAATACGAGTAAGTACTGATAGATACTAGATAGTAATTGGTCGAAATCCTGGATAACGCCGACTTGAAACCGATGGGTTATTGTCACATAGCGATAGAAAAGCGAAACAAACATATTTGCCGCTAAATGGCTGATACCTATACTTTTGCCAATGATACCAACGCTGAGCCACGAATGATAATTAATATCAAGAATTCTAAAAAGGGCGGGTGAACGTTTTGCCCCGATGTACCTACCGTTTTGCCCCGTGTGTTCCCCTACCTAATATTATTTTATTGTTACCCCATATTCTGCATTTTA
>NW_007450003.1:0-380 GCF_000475195.1 Diaphorina citri | reverse complement strand
CTCTGTTGTTTTTGAGAGGCCAAAAATCCTTTGCATAGTTTGGAGGTGTGCTTAGGATCATTGTCATGCTGGAAAATAGAACCATTGCCGATCAAGTTGGTTCCAGAAGGAACAACATTATCTTCAAGAATTTTCTTGTACTCTTCTTTGCGCATTATTCCTTCAATTCTGACCAGGTCACCAACACCAGATCCGCCGAAACACCCCCAAACCATGACTGACCCTCCTCCGTGTTTGACTGAAGCCACAGTACAGCCCTCAGCCACCCGCTCTCCAGGACGGCGGCGTACAAAAACTTTGAAAAACTTATTTTTATTTTTAATAATAAAGTAGGTAGGTAGGTGTTGTGCATCAACCTTGACCAAGAATGTCAACGTTGT
>NW_007450002.1:0-380 GCF_000475195.1 Diaphorina citri | reverse complement strand
GTTTTTCCAGCTGAATAACCTATTTATTATTTTTACAAATAGTGCAAAATTTCAACTAAATCATAGTCAATCATGTCATGTACTGTGCTTACAAAACTTTCAATATGTCCAATCTAACGTCTTATACGAAAAAGCTCGTTCAGGAGATAAGAATGGTTATTTCACTAAAACATGACCTCAAGTAGGTACGGCTAGATAGAAAATGTTCCTGAAGAAGTTGGTCAAATGAGCAAAAACTATACGAAAGGAAGGAAAAAAATGTTTTCCGCCTTCATTGTAAGAACCATCCTCAGTAAGTGAAGTGTAAGAAGCATTTTAACTTTAATCGTTAATAAAAATGAACATTACTATCTGTCACAAATATTCCCCGATTAATAGAC
>NW_007450001.1:0-380 GCF_000475195.1 Diaphorina citri | reverse complement strand
AAAAAAAAAAAAAAAAAAAAAAAAAACATCACTTTTTTTGATATGTCTGATAGAGGGAACTGTGACAGCGAAGATCTTATCCCGAAATTGCAGAGAAAGAGAACGGAGAAAGCCAGCCGTTACGAGAACGAACCTCATCTGTTTTGGATAAAGTTCGGTCGGGGTGGGAATCGAACCCTCGATTTCATTTTATTACCTTAACAAACTCTTCTTTTTTACTGTCTTTTTTTTAAATTCAAAGTTTTACCAGAAATGAATTTATCAGCCCTACAATATTAACCCTTTGATGCTCACCCCCCATATTAACCCTTTCAGGCGCAAACAGGACGAGGTGCACCTTCTCGAGCAGTCCATCCGGCAACGGAGCGAGCAGCAGAAGA
>NW_007450000.1:0-380 GCF_000475195.1 Diaphorina citri | reverse complement strand
CAAGTCAAGAAAGTTTGACCGCGCTACTAGAGATATTATACGCGACAGGGAAAGTAGCCATTTTCAGGTAGTTGTAGACAGAAAACTACAAATGATGGAAGAAAACGGATTTCATTATAGATATTTAATTTTGCGACATCATTTTTCTTAGTAAAAGTTCTCAAGATATAGCAAAAAGTTGCTCTTGTTACCCACATATCAAACTATCATCAATAGGTAAATGGTAATTAATTATGTATTTTTAGCTGGTGATTTATTATTGTTATCTATTCGTTTATCTTGCATTCTTATTCGAATTGGACAAAGTTATGCTCTTTAGATGAACTAAAAAATCCAATTCTTCTTAATATTTCCTTATCTAAATTTTAATGCAATTGAAT
>NW_007449999.1:0-380 GCF_000475195.1 Diaphorina citri | reverse complement strand
TTGACCAAGTCCAAGGCCCAGTGGTTAGCTCTCGCCACTTCTTGCTTCATAGCTGTCAGGAAACCTGAAGGAAGAAAAGAAAATTTTTGATTTCCAAAGAAATAGTAAATATTATGGCTGAATAAGCAAAGTGTGTGTGTGTGATATGATATCAAAAGAAACTAAGGAATGTAAATCAGACATCTCCACTAATTTATCTTACGTCGCACATTGCATACCCGAAAAATAATTACACGGCATTCATACAAATTAAGTTTTTTTTTCGAATAGGCTTTATAGAGGAGATGAAAGTCCCGAAATCAAAGAGAGGACAGGATAGGAGAAAGCCAGTAAGAGTAATGTTTGAAAACTCCAAACTGTCCATGCCTCGGCTGGGTTCG
>NW_007449998.1:0-380 GCF_000475195.1 Diaphorina citri | reverse complement strand
AGATAGTTTGAATTGACTCCTTGCATGTACTCAGAAGCTACAAATAAATACATGTACCTTGTTCATAATAATAATAATTTTTCGTGGTCCTTTGATGGCCAAATTCAATTAAAGTAATAAAACTTCGTTACCTATACTTTATGTATCTTACCGGATAGAAAGAAGAATGGGAGCTCTCCCCCGAAACATTGCACAGTCATCACCAGACCCTGTAGTGTTTTCATCCAAGTACTGTATTCACATCCCTGCGCTGTGGCTAAATCTTCCAGGAACCTGTACATTGAGATTTTTTTTTTTCAACAAAATACTCAAGTATATTTATTCACAATTCATGGACAGCCATAACATAATAAATTAAAAGAAATAACAATAAAGAAGAA
>NW_007449997.1:0-380 GCF_000475195.1 Diaphorina citri | reverse complement strand
TTATTATTTAAGGTAACAAGGTATTATGAAGGTTATTTCAAGGTTAATTTATTATGATTTCCCTCGTTGAATCAACAAAGATTGTGATATTTATTTGTATTCTTGCCTGAGTACATTATTTATTTATATTCAAACAATATAACCAGCCTAGAAAGCTTGAAGAGTACGCGTTTACCTTACAAGTCGCTGCACGCTGGTTCAAACCCGCCCAGGGCGAAATTTATCCTAAGCAGATAAGGTTCGTTCTCGGAACGGCTGGCGTTCTCCTGTCCTGTCCTCCTTCTCTCTTCCATTTCGAAACGATAAGACTCCATTTTTTAAAGGTATTATTATGGAGGTTAATTTATTATAATACGAAAAAAAGAGGAATGAAACCGAGT
>NW_007449996.1:0-380 GCF_000475195.1 Diaphorina citri | reverse complement strand
AGAGGAAAATCAATACGTAATCTGAATTCTCAATGTTACGGGAAGAGTACATATCGTTATCATGATATTCAGATGTCATCCAACATATGGCACATCACAATCACAACATATGGATATATGGAGGGAAATGCCATCATCCTTACGGGGGCAAAACATGGAACACAATACACTAGATGACTAGAACACCGCTAGCATAGGATATGTTGGGCTCAACCCCCGAATTCGCTCAATGAGTTCAAAACGCACAATCCGCGGTCTGGCATTCCTTGTTTTCCACTCCGCGGAGTGAGCAGTTTATTCTTCTTTTTCATGATACTCGATGGCCGATTTCGGCGATTGTGCTTTTTCATAAATCCTGTCCGCGGACTGAGGTGTTTATA
>NW_007449995.1:0-380 GCF_000475195.1 Diaphorina citri | reverse complement strand
TTTTTTTTTCATTAGCACGCTTGCTGCTGCGTCTAAAAACGTTATTTTCTGAAATCTCACAGGTTAATTTTCTCGCGTAGCGAACTCGTAGCTTCTTGACTTTTTCGGTATTTTTGAATGTTGGGAAAGCTGATTTTAGGCTTTTTTTTTGCATAGGCAACTTTTTTTTTTACTGTCATGCTTGAAACTTGGATGGTTTTTTCGGTACCCACACCTACCTTATGAAATCTGCCGGGAATTAAACCCGTTAGGTAGGTAACTCCAGTGTGCAAGTCTGGTTGTGCTTAACAACTCCGCCACGCAAGTTATTTCTACAAGACCTTTTCAGAACATGTGTTATTCATAGTGACGTATGTAGAATTACAATTTTATTACAAAGA
>NW_007449994.1:0-380 GCF_000475195.1 Diaphorina citri | reverse complement strand
ACCTCAGCTTTCTATCTAGGGAGTGATTGAGAAATGGGAACACTCAGAGTAGGGAGGGGGGAGGAAAGGGAGGAGAAGGAAGAAGGGCAGAAGGAAGAAGATGGGGCAAAGTAAACTGTTTACTTTGCAGAACGTTCTATACCGAAAACTCGTAACCCAAAAAACACAAAGTGTAATGTGTAACTATGCTCTCTCTCACACACACACACTCTCTCTCTCTCTCTCACATACACACACACACACTCTCTCTCTTTCTCTCTCACACACACACAATCTCTCTTTCTCTCTGTGTCACACACTCCCTCTCTCTCTCTCTCTCTCTCTCTCTCTCCCTCTCTCTGTCTATCCTAGTGCGAAGTAGAATATTGACAGGATGGTTA
>NW_007449993.1:0-380 GCF_000475195.1 Diaphorina citri | reverse complement strand
ACTTAGCCGCAGCCGGGCCTCGGACTCGGTCAGGTTGTTCCGCGATTGAAGTCTTTTGATTGCCTGGAAAATAAAAATACACAAGTTGGCCGATTGTGTTTAAGCATTCGAACAGGTAATCAAATAGATCTACGAGTGTGGATCCTGCAAATTGATATTAAAGGATCAAAAACACAAATGGTTTAGATCGCTTAAATGCCTCAGTCAGCCTTACATTTTACAATCTTGTTTTAAAATACCATTGAGCCGAGATCCATCAGCTGTTCAAATCTAAGTGTCCGCTTAGCTTTACAAATCTTGGATTTTGGATCGGATTTTATGATTTGGCCCTAAGAGCACCGTAATTATAGAAAGTAATGCCCCATCTCATTGGTATCGTC
>NW_007449992.1:0-380 GCF_000475195.1 Diaphorina citri | reverse complement strand
CCCCCCCGACTTTTTTCCTTCATCTCAGAAGTGTAATCATCTGGACATTGACAAAGAGCTCGAGGACAAATTCAACATTCAATTACCAGGCGTTAATCCATTTTGCATTCGAGACAATTAAAAGTCAAATAGGTTTTTTGATGTAATCAGTTACTTTGAACGTCAGAAGGGTCTCATTGATTACCATTTTGCCAGGAGGATAGAGGAGTGGTAAAGGAAGCATTTACATCCGTTTATTAATTGAAGGGATCGTTGTAAACTTTAGTCTAATGAAGTAGAAGGACAATGGAATAAGTTTAACAAACATGATAGTATGTCATTGGATATCAATGTTTACATTAACGATATCGATCAGGGATATTCAAAGTTGCGTCCACCTA
>NW_007449991.1:0-380 GCF_000475195.1 Diaphorina citri | reverse complement strand
TTACTAAACTATTGTTAAAAATAGTAACTCGTCTTTTTTGAAGTTTGTGCATTATCTTTATTTAAAGATTAAAAAAATGAAAATAGCACTAAATATGTAGAAATGTCTATAAAATATTCTTGGACGCGGGTTCAATTCCCGCCGCCTCCATAAATTTTATATATTTAAATTTCTTTTAAAGATATAATGATTTTAATATTGAGTAATATCTATAATTACATTAAATTTTAATTAATATAATTAATATGTAATTTAAAAAATTTTTAATCGAAATATTTGTTAAAAAAATATTACAAATTAATTCTTTTAAATAATTAGAAATTTTTAAAAAAAATGAAATAAATATATAAAAATACATAAAAATATGAAATTAATTCTAA
>NW_007449990.1:0-380 GCF_000475195.1 Diaphorina citri | reverse complement strand
GAACGTTGGTATCGTCTGAGGGACATAACGGACATCACAAACTCCTTTTTCTGGATGGACTCAGCCTCGTGAGGACAAAAGGGGAGCTGTATGAAAATCCTAGCGAAAAAAAAGGTGAGAATTTTATAGCCCTTCAAGGAGTTATTTGAAATCCTAAGGGGGGAAAAGGTGAGGATTTTACGGCCTTTCAAGGAGTTATTTGAAATCCTAAGGTTGAATATCCAATAAAATATAACAAGACCGACCGCGTAATTGCAGAAATTTATTTCTGCGTGTGGCGGGTCTATAAAAAAAAGGGGGGGAAAGGTGAGGATTTTACGGCCCTTCAAGGAGTTATTTCAAATCCAAAGGGGGGAAAAGGTGAGGATTTTACGGCCCTT
>NW_007449989.1:0-380 GCF_000475195.1 Diaphorina citri | reverse complement strand
ATTCCAATTTTTCCTTTGAAATTTTGGTGCTGATCAGGCCTTCAGACGGCCCTTAGGGAATATAAATCAAATCAGTACAATACAAAGCGTTTGGAAGTTTGATGCTGCAAAGTATTTTGAAGAGGCCGTCGTGGCCGTCAAATGCCTAATCGAGACCAAAATTTAAAGGAAAATATGGTAGTTGTGCATAAGGCGCGTCAATGGGACATTACAAAAATCCTTTTATAAGAGGGAAGATACTTGCTTAAGGAGTGTTCCTAGTGAAGTTTTAAAAGGCGCGAAGTAAAAACAAGTCACATAGGTATTTTAATTGATTAGCACTTAAGAAACGAACTTTGAAATCTTAGGCGCGTCCGTGAGACATTACAAAAATCTGTCTA
>NW_007449988.1:0-380 GCF_000475195.1 Diaphorina citri | reverse complement strand
GTTGTCTGTATCGTAGCATGTCCATCCCGTAGTATGTCCCTCATCAGATGGGCGAGAAGCGAGAAGAGACCTCCCATTAGGTGCTGGGTCAACACGAGAGCACCAGAAAGTAACCCATTCAAAATACAAGCGTTTTTGTCGATGATGTATTTCGAACCTCGGACCTTCTGCATGGCAAGCAAGCGCGTTACCATTTACACCCTATAGAAGTAGGTTCCTGGTAGGTACCTCATAAAAACATCACCTCTATCAGCAATTGCTTTGTATTAGGTACACTGTGGTTAACTACTTCGGAATCTGAAGGTACATACTAGGGTTGCCAGACGTCCCGTATTTCCCGGGACGTCCCGTATTTTGGGCACTTTTCAAAATGTCCCGTA
>NW_007449987.1:0-380 GCF_000475195.1 Diaphorina citri | reverse complement strand
AATTCCATACCTCGGCTGGGATTGAACCCACACCCTCCTGTTTACCAGGCGAGCGTCTTGACCACTACACCACCGAGGCAAATAGGCATTATTTGTTTGGCAAGATTGAACCCACACCCTCCTGTTTACCAGGCGAGCGTCTTGACCACTACACCACCGAGGCAAATAGGCATTATTTGTTTGGCAAGGGTAGGTATATAGGTAATCAAAACAGAGGGGTGCAAATGTGCATTAGTCGTGGTTCTAACCTAAATGGCTAAATACTGAACCTAAAGAGTGTTAAAAACACACAAGAATTGAGAAAAAAAGAGCTGATTTCAAAGAGCATAATTCAATCGAACTTCATGACTTTAATCTACATTAGTCTTAAGGTCTGAAGA
>NW_007449986.1:0-380 GCF_000475195.1 Diaphorina citri | reverse complement strand
AGCTTGTGAGTTATAAAGAAAAATAGGTGAAATTAAATTGTAAAGTTAAAATATTATTAACAGCAAGAGCAAAACAAAAATGATAAACTAAATAAACCTTATTATTACTACTAGTATGCCCGGGTCACACTTTGAGATGAAATTGAAGTTAAACCTTTTAAGGACTAAGCAATCAAGATCCGTTAAACAGACTGTTCTATATAATACGTTCAACTTTAATCTAAGTTTACTTGGAAGTGTAAGATCGGACACAAGTCACTAAAATACGAGTACAAAAAAATAAATAAATAAATAAAAAATAAAACTACGAGCAACTACTTAAATTAAATTAATCATTCGGTAATTCCCATCTTTGTCAAAAGAAACAACACTATCAAATC
>NW_007449985.1:0-380 GCF_000475195.1 Diaphorina citri | reverse complement strand
AAAAAATGGCGCATAATCACTAACGGTCGATTAGTCTGATGAACCATATTGTTTGTGTTGGTGAAATCCACCATAATTGAAATAAAAAATCTACAATGTTTTATGACTGTATGTATTTTTTTATGTGTATATTTTTTTATAAATGTATTTTTTATACAAATCACAGTAGTTACTAGGCTACCTCTCCACCCCGTATGACAGACTTAAACATTTATGATATTGTACAATAACATAACTGAGTAACTACACAATATACATATTACATAGGTAGGTAGCTAGGTAGCTACATAAGGTACATGTGTTAGGTAGGTAGGTAGAATTCACTTGTGAAAATGAAGGTGTCTTCCGGAACATGATGTTTGTGCAGAAGCTAAAAAGTG
>NW_007449984.1:0-380 GCF_000475195.1 Diaphorina citri | reverse complement strand
GACGCTGCTTGTTGTTTACGTAACCTGAGGAAAAGGGAGCAATGGGTATGATTATGAGACAAGGGAGCAATGGGTAATGGATATGATATGAGTTTAAGACTTTGTTTTATTTTTATTTTTAAATAGGTTTGATAGAGGGAACTTCAACAACAGAGATTTTACCGTCCCGACATCGCAGAGAGAAGGACAAGATAGTATAAAGCTTGTGATGTTTTTTTGAACCTTATGGGTGTAGGACCATAAGGTTTTTTTTAGGTGGAAATCGAACCATTCGCACCGGGTGGAAATCGAACCCACGACCTATCGGTTACAACACAAGACCAGACAAGACAGACATTTACTACCTTCCAAGCTAACTAGACTGGCAAGATTATTCTACT
>NW_007449983.1:0-380 GCF_000475195.1 Diaphorina citri | reverse complement strand
TCCGATTTTTGCTCATTTTACTTTTACGAGTTCAGAAATATTTCATTTGAAATTAAAATTTGAAAGTCTCTTTCTCCTACCCTCTCTACATTTACCTACATTCAAATAATGAATAATGAGTTTTTTTTCCAAGTACCTATTATCTTTCTTGCTATTAATTCTAGATCATTAGAGAGGTTAAGGCTGAGGATCAATTTATTATTGTTGCTCCTTCGACAGGTGGTTTTTTGTTTGGGTCTGAATTTAAACCCACACCACGGCTCGGCTCATTTTTCTTTCTCATGCCACTGTAATAATTTCTCCCTTTGTTTGAAATTAATTGTATTTGTGTACATTGAATAATCGATAGGTACCTATGTACCTGTTGTTGTACCTAGTCT
>NW_007449982.1:0-380 GCF_000475195.1 Diaphorina citri | reverse complement strand
ATAATAAACTGAATATTAAACAAATTAGGTAGGTACATAGGTACTGATCGAATAAACTACGGGCTAAATAATCCCCGGAGGGACGGGCCCAGCTTGTTTATTTCGTAACAATAAAACAACTGCTACATTACAATTAGACGCGTGTGGTCTGTGTCGTAGCATGCCCATCCCGTAGTATGTCCCTCATCAGATGGACGAGAAGGGACACATTACTTCCCATTTAGCTTCTACTTCCTCGCTTTTCCCCGTGTTTAGACGGGGTCGGCGTTTTTCGTCAAAGTCCCCCAGCCAGACTAAGCTGGTCTACTCCCTGTTAAAATAACCCGAGATTATTATTATTATTATTATTATTATTATTATTATTATTATTATTATTATTA
>NW_007449981.1:0-380 GCF_000475195.1 Diaphorina citri | reverse complement strand
TAATCTAGAAACAATTTTTATGTACGTACGTACGAGCATACATAATAACAGTCATAGAGCATTTGTATCCATAAAAAAATCTGCAGTTTTCACATGGATAGCTTCATGAATTTTATTTATGGTCCGTATCTAACTATGGTTTGCTTTCAAGTCTTCTTAGTCATCTACCTATCTCTTTTATTCGTCAAAAGATCTTTTCCAATCTTATAGCAAATTCAGTAGGTACTTCAGCAGCTACAAATATACCTAAGCATTAAGCTTATTAATTATTTATTTATTCAAGAAGTCAAGTGTGAAGTATCCTAATTAACATTGGTACTTTAGATAGAACCTTACCTGTAATCATTGGTTACATTGTACTTTTAATTGGTTTGGCCTAC
>NW_007449980.1:0-380 GCF_000475195.1 Diaphorina citri | reverse complement strand
ATACTATCAGGGCGTACCCTTGCGACGCGCAGATGCCTCGCCTGACAGCTGTGACAAATGGGCAAGGGCTACCGGTTCTGCAGTGAGCACCAAAGTTGTGATATAATAACACAAAGAAACTGCATTTAGGTACATTACATTACATATCATTAAACTAGCCTGAGGGGTGTGCAATCCAGCATATTCAACAGCCGGTCCCAAGCCCGAATAAATAGTGAGGGTTTGATTGTCAGGAAAGGCATCCCAATCCAGTAAAAAGTATGTCCGAAACATACTTTGGTGAAATAGCCCACCGTATAAACGACCTGGGCTTTAAAGAAGGTTCATGAAAAAAGGCTTGAAGTTGCTGAAATGAGAATGCTAAGGTGGAGTTGTGGAGT
>NW_007449979.1:0-380 GCF_000475195.1 Diaphorina citri | reverse complement strand
CATTAGAAGAGCACATATCAGATATTCAGGAACATCTGTCATGGAAATACACATTAGGGAATTAGAGATTGTCTTGGGATAGTGGCGTAGCCTCTATGGGAGCTAGGGAATCTTCCTTCCCCTTTACGGTTTCTCCTTTATTCCCTACTCACTGGCGTATATCCCTGGAGTCTGAGGCACTGGGGAAAGGGAGGAAGGAACACTGAGGAAAAGAGAAAGCATTGGATAGATGGAAATCGAGGAAGCTCCAAATGCCAGACGCTCGTCAATCTATTGACAGAGGGGACCCGAGGCAAAACCTTGCGGCTTGCGGGAGAGTCCCCGAAAAAATATATTTGCGAATGCCCCTACTCATCACTCACCCAAATTAGTAAGTGATT
>NW_007449978.1:0-380 GCF_000475195.1 Diaphorina citri | reverse complement strand
GGGTCAGGTGGTATTGAACTTTGTTTAAACAGGGTCCACAACTCACAAGTTTGATATAGGTATTGCAATTTGCAAGACTATCATTGGCACCAGAAAATGTCTTGAGGGTAACGTTTCTTTGAAAGGAAATCCAAATGGTATTTATATTTTCCAGAACTTTCAAATTTGAAAGTTCTGGAAAATATAAATACCTTTTGTTTCTCCTTTCATAGTTGACCCACAAAGATTATTCTCAATTAAATGAGATCACAACCCTCAGGAAGTGAATGTAATTGAAGTGA
The DNA here is from genome assembly GCF_000475195.1 of Diaphorina citri. Lineage (NCBI taxonomy): Eukaryota > Metazoa > Arthropoda > Insecta > Hemiptera > Psyllidae > Diaphorina > Diaphorina citri. Next base: position 99 of record NW_007449978.1, on the reverse strand, counting down.
AAATAAATGAAGATTTGCAAGATATCAATTTCAGGATACTCACCCAAATGGTTAACAGTCAGCAGTCATAGTTGATTGCTATGAAAACTATATTGATTG
>NW_007449977.1:0-380 GCF_000475195.1 Diaphorina citri | reverse complement strand
GGGAAACGAAATCCCATAGTAAAAGCCAAGGTACCATCCTTGTATTTTTCAAAGGCACATTAGTGCTCAAAAGAGCTGCTTTCCTCAAGTTACCGTTATTACAGCTACTGTGTGCTTCGCAAATTTAAAAATTCAATGAAGTTGTGCATTGAAGAGCAATCTCGGTGATTTTGTGAAGCTTTATGTCAATAGTAGAGGGAATGGTAACTTTACTAACGTGACTTACTGAATAAAGTTTTTAACCTCTGTAGTGTTGGTTTCTTACTCTTTTAATCGACGCTACCAGTGACGTTACCTTAGACGCAGCATAAACGGTGAACAACGGCCATGGTTGGCCTTCGGAGCTGGAAGAAACATTGACAATGGCTCCCCGTCCCCTC
>NW_007449976.1:0-380 GCF_000475195.1 Diaphorina citri | reverse complement strand
TTTTCATTTAAACATTTCTTCTCTCTCCTTGCAAAAAGACTATATGTACCATTCTACACCTATGTATATCATTAGTAAATATACCATTCTACACCCTTGTAACGAGCTGTTAGTATACACATTACACATACAGGTATGTTGTACATAATTATGATATGGAAGTATAATACCCATGTTGTGATTTCAAGAACAACATTGCCCAACAACAAATTTGCATACTTTTCAATACAAGCAAAGACCACATTCTACTTTCCTTATCCCATAGGTTAAGAAAGTAATGCAATTTCTTTGTGGATTCCAAGTTTTTTAAGCAAGTGACATAGGTGGATGGCAATAGTTCAATATGTCGCGTTATTTTTAGGCATGTCGTCAAACTTTTC
>NW_007449975.1:0-380 GCF_000475195.1 Diaphorina citri | reverse complement strand
CCGTGAATTAAGAATGTATTGTGATCAAATGACATTTTTTTTTTTTTCAAAAGAAGGACTATCCTAAATAACCTATTAAAAAAGTTCAAAATATCCTCATTTCGTTGAAAAAATTTCCGACTTCCCCGGAGGTCGAACCCGGGTCTCCAGCATTCGAAGCCCCTGGATGCGAAGGCCGCATAAAGTTTATTGGATAAAAAAAAGAAGTTAATATAGCCGGGGATAGAAAAAAATTTCAATTTGGGCTTCCCGACCTTTTTTTTTCTAAAGTCTTAGACTAATTCGCCATTTTATGATTGAAGAGAGAAGGAAGGAGGGAGGGGAGAGAGAGAGAGAGAGAGAGAGAGAGAGAGAGAGAGAGAGAGAGAGAGGGGATTGTG
>NW_007449974.1:0-380 GCF_000475195.1 Diaphorina citri | reverse complement strand
ATATCTCTCCCGTGGAGTGAGAGAGAGAGAGAGAGAGAGAGAGAGAGAGAGAGAGAGAGAGAGAGAGAGAGAGAGTTGAAAGAGAAAGGAAGAGGAAGAAAGAAAAAGAGAGAGGGGAAGGAAAAAGACAGTTACATAAACGACGATAGAGAGAGAGAGAGAAGAAAGGAAGGAGAAAAACAAAGAGAGAGAGAGGAAGGTGAGAGAGATAAAGATAGAGAGAAGGGAAAGAGAAAGAGAGAGAAAGATAAATAGAGAGGGGAGAGAGATCATTTCTGGTATCGTAGACAAAAGTTAAACAAGGAGGGGAAGCAATAGGTTAAATGGCCAGACAGGATAGATAGAGAAGGAGAGAGAGTTAAAGATAAAAATAAGTTAAA
>NW_007449973.1:0-380 GCF_000475195.1 Diaphorina citri | reverse complement strand
TCGGAATGAATGCAGGTCTAATTACCGGTGTCGTACATGTGGTAGTAATAACCATCACACTCTTCTTCACCCTTCCAGCGCTACCCAAGTGGGGTCTCATCAACGTGACAGGCCAGTGCCGCCTCCCAGAATGAACTTCTCTCGTGACAGGCCAGTGGCGCCTCCCAAAGTGAATCACCCTCAACCCTCTCACTCAAACCCTCAAGTGTCTCAGTTTGCCGGTGTGGGCAATGTGGATAGTGACATCTCGCAAGTACTCTGTCCTACGGTACTACTGGGTACAGCAGTGGTACAAATCCAATATGTGGTAGGTACTTGGCACTTAATCAGAGCAGTGGTGGATCCAGGATCTCAATTAACAATTATTTCTCAACATTTAT
>NW_007449972.1:0-380 GCF_000475195.1 Diaphorina citri | reverse complement strand
GTGATTTTTTTGCTCCCCCTTTTGTTGTTTTCTTTCGAAAAACAGGGAGCTGTGTGTTTTGAGTAGTTCAATCGTTCCTAGGAAAAAGGGCCTCTATGTTAGTAGCTAAAGTCTGCAAAGATAACATAGGTCCTTCTTTCTGGGAAAGATTCAGTTGTTGATTTTCTATGATTTTTGTAACCTTTTCTTTGATTCTATTTTTTTGTCTATTTCTTCTTTCTTTCTTATTTAGAGCTACTAGCAGTACTAGCATGGAGTGTGTGCTTTCTTGTTTAACACCAAATTTATCCACCCATTTTTTCCACCCCCATTTTTCGTTTTTCGATCTTGTTTATTTTTGACACGATTTGGACTTAGTTTGTCCCCCATTATTTTTGCCC
>NW_007449971.1:0-380 GCF_000475195.1 Diaphorina citri | reverse complement strand
TTCCGAGAACGAACATCATTTCAAGTAGGTATGTACCTTTGATGGTTTGATGCTTACTGAAATCAAACTAATAGAAATGTGTTTACAATAAAGTTCGCCGCGGAATCGAACCCGCTCACTGCTAGTGGTTCAATGAACTACAGAACTCAGAGCCCCTCCGGGGCCCCCGCCATTCCGATCGTGTCCACCTACAGGTTTACCAGTGAACTTTTTAAATGAACAGCCTGCGGCTATAATTATTTTGTGTTAAGGGGTAGACGGTAGAGAGATATACATAGGTAGGTACTGGTAAATGGTGAGTAGGTGGATAGGTAGGAAGGTATTGGTAATTAGGTAGGTACTGGCAGGTGGCTACCCAGTTGGATGTCATTGCTAAAGGC
>NW_007449970.1:0-380 GCF_000475195.1 Diaphorina citri | reverse complement strand
TAAAGGGGGAGTGATACCCACAGGCGAAGAGGTAAGTAAATATAGGATGTTGGATAAATTGGGGGAAACATCTTTTTGAGTCTTTCAAAAACGTTTTACTAGGTACTTTTAGTGTACATACCTATAACTGCTTGGTAAAGGTCTGTAGTAACGGGGGGTTTTACTTTCGATTCGGCGACAAGCTACCCGCCTCCGCTCAGGGTGTGTTTATGTACTGGGCTGAGCTAGGCCATTCTCGGCCTTTGAGCGTGTAAAGTTGGCGGGAAATTCGAAATTTTGATTTTTTTTTCCGCAACTTGATTTTTTTTTACTTTTTATCTCTAGTTTGCACGTTTATATTATACTTTTCATTTAAATTAGATATTACAAACAAGCGAATT
>NW_007449969.1:0-380 GCF_000475195.1 Diaphorina citri | reverse complement strand
CAACTAGTTTGTTTTTCAGTAGAGTACACCAGTTGTATTTCATTATGTTTGAACTTCTTTGGTCCATTGAAAGCAGCTCTTCATAACATATATCTATAATCTATAATTATATTAGTATCAGCTACATTATCTTTTATTGTTAATTTTCTATTTTATTCTTCTCATTCTCATTCCAGTTCATGGACTGGGTGCATTACAACACACTCCTGCGGAGTACTCTCACGGAGACAGCGTCTATCACGACGGTAAGTGCGATCCGTCACGATCCGAACTTATTTCGAGACGACGTCGACATCAAGTAGGTACCTTCACCACAGGAACCCGCAGCGGGTCGGTGGCGGCGGCTACTGTTATGAATCGCAGACCGTGAGTTGAACATT
>NW_007449968.1:0-380 GCF_000475195.1 Diaphorina citri | reverse complement strand
GGGGGATTTTTTTCACATTTTCTCACACAAATGAGCTCTGATCTTGAAATTTGTCGCGACGACCTATTAACTCAAAGCAAGAAAGTTTTAGATAACACTTTAGTCGATAATTTAAGACCGGTTTTAGCGTCACTTATGTTAAGCTACGCCAAGCAAGGCCCATGACAGACAGACAAGTTGTAGAAATGTATTATGTATTGAAAATAGTAGGAAATTTCGTTTTCCAACTAATAGGCGAATCTGCGATGCACTCTGACGTAGAGCGACCGAGATATTAGCGAAAAAGAAAGGAAGATTCGGTCAAGTTTGGTGTTACTTTAATATGTAGGCCTCGGCTCTCATGGGTTAGGCTTAATTACAGGGTGGATATTTATTCTAAC
>NW_007449967.1:0-380 GCF_000475195.1 Diaphorina citri | reverse complement strand
TTTTTTTTTTTTTTTTTTTTTTTCAATTTATTATTATCTACTTGAAACGCGTTCAATAGGGCGTAAGTTATCCGTTTCATTGAGAAGAGAGCTTGTCTGTCAGTGTGCATTCATCGGACTAATTTGATCATTTGTACATGACTTTAATCATGAAGATATTATTCCTACTCTTCTAGTTTATAGAAAACGAAGAAAAGGGGAATTTAGCTAAAACTTTTCCTTTTGCATTAGTTTCTTGACTAGGTAGCACAAGTTCACAGGACTATTCGTTCGAGAGTTATTTTGAAACATACAGACAAACCTATAATAATTAGAAGACAAATCTGATACAAAATGAGAGCAAATTTATTTGTGGATTCAAAATCAAATCCCAATGGAGA
>NW_007449966.1:0-380 GCF_000475195.1 Diaphorina citri | reverse complement strand
TTAGTCTTGATTCTAAAGATTCAATAGGGAGATTTTCAATCAATGTTTCGTATTCAATGTAGTTGGGATATTTCGGGTAGAACCCGTTCAGTTTTTGAAATAGGTATCGGACGAAACATCGTTGAACCCTCTCTATAGCGTACATAGCAGTTTGTGTTTTAGGTGTCCATATGGGAGAACAATATTCAATTTTTGACCTAACGATAGTGTTGTAAAGTAGTAATATTGCATCTGGATCTTCAATCATTTTACAGAAGCGAATTACCATGCCTAGTTTTTTATAAGATTTGGACGTTATGTCTTGAATGTGTTCAGTCCAATTCAGTTTGTTAGAGATTGTAACACCTAGGTCTGAGTAGGATTCTATGTTCTCTAGGTTT
>NW_007449965.1:0-380 GCF_000475195.1 Diaphorina citri | reverse complement strand
TTGTAATGGGATTTTCTACTCCCAGACAAGTTGATGAGTGTTGGAGTGTTTCTGTGTAAAAAGCTGAATGTAATCAACGGGGGGTGGGTAAGTCGGTTGTTGAGTGACGAAAATAATTTATTTATTTACCTTGTTTAAAATAGAGTTTATTATTAAGCAATTGTATTCGTAGGTGTAAGACTGATGGTTCACTTTAGTTTTTGTACGTCACTTTAGTTTTCTGATGTCAGGTCCTTTTCCTCATCATCCAAAGGAGGATCTTCTTCTCCTTCTTCTTTGCTATTATTTTGTATAATTTTATGACATTCGTATTTACATATTACTGTGTTTTTCTTGTAAAATAAATTAGATTTGATAAAAGTATCTACTATAATTATTTA
>NW_007449964.1:0-380 GCF_000475195.1 Diaphorina citri | reverse complement strand
ATATATCAAGAGATTAAGTAGTTGCTCTTAATCTTTTTACCCTTTTTGAGCGTTTTCTTCTGAAATTTGTTTAAAAACGTGAGCATTTTCGCAGTTAATCAAAGGTTTGTGAAATATTAAGACTACGTATAGTTAGTAGGTAGGTACATACCTAGGCTGACCATACGTCCCGCTTTCGGCGGGACAGTCCCGCTTTGGAGCCTCTGGTCCCGCTGTCCCGAGAAATCCTCTGGGGACGCTAAAATGTCCCGCTTTCGCCCAAAGTCCCGATATTGTTCCGCTTTAACTGGTCCGAACCTAATATATTATCATTGAGAGCAATGAGCTCGGGAAAAAATCCATTTTACGATTCCAATATTGTACAATATTATGTATCAAAT
>NW_007449963.1:0-380 GCF_000475195.1 Diaphorina citri | reverse complement strand
TGCCCCAATGGTAGGAAAATTGGATAATGCTTTGGTGCATTTCTCAGTACCCTACCTATTTAAGAGTGCAGTACTGCAGTAGCGCTCCGCCCCGCCAAGTCAAAACAGTTTGACCGCGTTAGATACACGTACATATACGAAGTATACGTCTTCCAATACTTAGCATCATTCACCTGTAACGTGTGAAGTACAATTATCTCTGTGAAATATACAATTACTATTCGCGCCTGTTTCGCGTTCCTTAAATCGTGAGTTCCGTATATCGGTCAAAGCATGAAAACAAAGTTCCATAAGTTTCTTCGCGTCTGAACTTATGACATGCCTCGTCGCATCACTTGAGAAATTCAAATAAACTTTAATATTCCCAAGAATCCCAAGTC
>NW_007449962.1:0-380 GCF_000475195.1 Diaphorina citri | reverse complement strand
ATACCTACTATTGTCTAAGGTGGACAAACATATCATATTCCTACTAGGTACCTTCCAAAGACAAACATTACTTGATAATCAGGAAAATACAATCACTATTGCCTATCGGGGTCGACTGGATTGGAACACATCACATGTCTTGAGGCACACAGGACTAGGTTTTCCTTGCTCTTGGGATCAATTTAATTTGAAGAGACCATTTACTAATGAAAATTTGTAATGAGGAGGCACTGACTTTCCACATCCATTGAGGCAGTTTGCGAAAATAGCTGTCTGTAAAAGAAGAAACAATAACTTGTCTCATTCTGAAGTGTAATTCATTTCGGTACTACGAAGAAAACGAAAGATAGAATAGAATATAAATGTGCCTTGTTTATCCT
>NW_007449961.1:0-380 GCF_000475195.1 Diaphorina citri | reverse complement strand
TGTTAAGCCTATACAAATCAAATGAAACACAACAGGCTGTTAGCTTAACAGTCCTGTTAAGCCTATACAAATCAAATGGAACACAACAGGCTGTTAGCTTAACAGTCCTGTTAAGCCTATACAAATCAAATGAAACACAACAGGCTGTTGGCTTAAAACAAGTCTTCTAGAGGCTGAAATAATATTGGTGAAACCGACCAGAGAGGTCTCCATCCCTTTTCTCTCGAGTCTTCCTTTTTCGAATAGTATAAAGAAGCACTATCATTTTCAGCCTTTGGCCTGGTCTGGGACTTTTTTTTTCCGTCAGCTCCCATGGCGTAGTGGTCACTGCACTCGCCTTGCACACGGGAGACCCGGGTTCGATTCCCGGCGGGGTCAAG
>NW_007449960.1:0-380 GCF_000475195.1 Diaphorina citri | reverse complement strand
CTGAATTCCCTTTAGGAATGAGCTCCATTTCTCAGGAGATGAGATGTTATTTTTTTCAATGAAATTGCGGCCTCGGTCTCCTCGTGTAGCTAAGTACTTACTTTGTAAAGACAAGTAGATACATGTGTCTAAGTAGGAACATACTACATACTATTACACAAAGAATACCTAAAGAATACTTCTAGAAAAGCATCTAAATGATACGTTTTTCAAGATCTTTAAGTGGAGGGATATCTCTAAAACTTTAAAACTGTGGCCTGTTGTGGTCACAAGGGGAGTCAGGGGAGACCAAGGCCAAAATTTTACGGCAAAACAAAATTGATCCCCCAAAAAATTGACGAAACAGGTGTCCCGGCGTTTTTTGATAACCGGTTCTCGAG
>NW_007449959.1:0-380 GCF_000475195.1 Diaphorina citri | reverse complement strand
GGATGCCCTTCGCACTCAACCTTTGCTATTTCTTTAGCAAGGGAAATTTCAGGCTGGTATGCCCTGTTCAAAGTCCCCTAGCTAGACTAGGCTGGTTTTCTCCCTGTTTAATGTCCCCCCAGCCAGACCATTACCACAGTGCATGGCTGATATAAATAGATGTCTTCTCTTTTTTCTGCCATCACCATTCAGCTAAAGGTTGAGCCGTTACAACATCAAGAATAACAACAAGTTGACCAGAAATTCCCCTTCGTAATAATTTCCATTTCTTTTCCCACAGACTCCACTGTACACCGAACGTGACTGAATGTGATGGAGACTACAACTACGATGCTCGCAAGAACACTCTCACCTGGTCCCTGGCATTGATAGATTCGAGT
>NW_007449958.1:0-380 GCF_000475195.1 Diaphorina citri | reverse complement strand
CATGATTCCGTATTAATTGAAAACCATCGTGTATGTATTTTATTAATAGGTACCTAGGTATCTAATACCTATAGCTACTTAGCTGTAACTTATACCTACAATGTAGATCTATAGAAAACTGAAACTGAAAGATCTTCCTTTACTACTCATATTCAAAACTTCAGGATCTACCTAGATCTATTTGTCAATTCCCTTAGAAGAGCAGAACTAAAAGTTTTTACTTTTTAGTTCTTTGGCGAGGAAAAAAGACTAGGTACTAAAATCAACAACATATCAAAATTAATTCAGATCTGAGAGAAATAGCAAGATTTTTGATTTTGTTGCCAAATTTCTCGAGTTCCCATCGCTTGATATTAGATGGTCGGATTCAGAAGCGTCAG
>NW_007449957.1:0-380 GCF_000475195.1 Diaphorina citri | reverse complement strand
CTTTAAAATTTGGCTTTAATAGAGGCAATTTCCCTGTATTACAGGACTTATAAGTTTCATGAAACGGGGCCCTGGTCTCATTTATGAATAGATCGCCCGTTATCCTATTTTCATGGGATGTATGTAGTACTTTGGTTGTAAATCTGTGTTCAGCCGTCCACACATAGTCGACGGCAGTCGATCGATGACTGAAGCCGTCCACACTGCCTCGACAACATAGACATCGTCGATCAACAGCCATCGAATATGTGTAGACACACTTTATTATCAACCCGAATTTAGGTAACTTCCTATTTCGACCAGAAGTTACTACTTTACCCAATTTGAATTCGGCATGGAAAAGGTCAAAGGGGTCGAATTATGTGACTGTTTGTCCCACG
>NW_007449956.1:0-380 GCF_000475195.1 Diaphorina citri | reverse complement strand
AATAACTGCCTACCTACTCAACAACTTTTGGAATAGTAAGGTTCTGCTCGTGTAAATGAAAAACACGTGTTCCAGATCTTTAGGTCATAGGGTCATTCATAGTCCCATCCGCCTAATCTTATCTTTTCTTTTTTTCCAAAATTCTCTATTTTCATTAGTCCGCGCCTTCCTTTATTAAATTACAATAGTAATAATAAAAGGTATAGGGACGGACTATTATATTCGCTTCGGTGTCTGTCTGTCTGACCCCATAGAAGGACTTATCCAAACCTAGTCAACCTATATATCAAATTAAAGGTCTTAGGTCTTTTTACCAAGAACACGAAAGCGATGGTGCAAATTTTGTCAAAAAAAAAACTGGTTTTTAAGAGATTTCACCG
>NW_007449955.1:0-380 GCF_000475195.1 Diaphorina citri | reverse complement strand
GGATTTGAACCTGGATCTGAAGACTACAGACCATGTGATCAAGCAGTACCAGTGTGACGTAGACAAGTTGACAGAAGAATTGACCGCCTTCAAACAGAGATACTTTCAACTGGTAAGTGGTAAGTCTCAGTCGATTGAGGATATTATTGGTAAGTGTCAGTCTATTGGTAAGTTATTGGTATTTAAGTCAGAGTACATTGGTAAGTTAGAGTCAACTGGTAAGTGTCATTTCATTGGTAAGTCTGAGTCCACTGGTAAGTAAGAGTCAGTAATTTGGTATGAAAGAGAACATTTTTAGGTCAGAGCACATTGGTAATTCAGACCTAATAATTTGCTATGAAAGAGTACATTGGTGAATCGGAGTCAATTGGTAAGTTAGT
>NW_007449954.1:0-380 GCF_000475195.1 Diaphorina citri | reverse complement strand
AAGACTAAAAAGTCCCATTATGCCAACAGTTTAAACAGGCCTCATTTATTTACATCAAACATAAGTACATACATAGGTCTATTTTATTTTTTTGGAATCCCTGAGAGAGGAAATTTACTTAAAATAACTCAACTTCCTAAAACCTTCTCCCTGAGTCCCATCTCACTCTAACTACTAAGTATCATTACTCAGTTCTCACTCTTACACCCATATTTATGAACAAAATGCTGGCTCTTAAGTTCGCGCTAAGCATAGTCTCAAGGCATTTGATTGGTCAATTTTGACTTGAGACTGATCTAAGAACTCTTACTGCAAAGTGAGAGGTGAGATTCTCCTCCGGAATCCAAGTTGAGAGTTGTAGGTACCTCTAGCTTTTTGTT
>NW_007449953.1:0-380 GCF_000475195.1 Diaphorina citri | reverse complement strand
GTTTTCCAAGTTTGTAATATTTTATTCAACGAAAAGCTTGCTTGGGAACTTTTTACAGGGAGGTAGGTATACCTAGGTATTTCTTGAACTTTGTTGTGTACTTCCACATCTCAAAGAAGAAAGTTCCACATGCAGGTAGGTCGGTACACAACATGGTATAGGTATATGTACCTACTTGATATGAAACAAACATAGTAGGTACCTAACTATACGGGTTTCTTTTCAGCATGATGAAATTTGAAAAGTTGAGCTTTTTTTCTTGTCGTTGTGAATTGATGAATGATTATGGGTAGGTATTAGGTATGTAGCGAAATGAGAACACTGAATTAGGTATAGGAAAAATGTATAGAAACAAGGAGGATTTATTAACAGGTCAGTAT
>NW_007449952.1:0-380 GCF_000475195.1 Diaphorina citri | reverse complement strand
TATGACGTCATCGCCTACGGGAGCGTATGCCGTGACGTCAAACTTCACGATTTACCGGTATTTTTTAAATCGATTTACCTATCTCAGTACCTAGAAGTCGTAGAAGAAAATTCCGTTGGTCCTCATTTTTCCTGCTCTATGATTTTGAAACATCACCCAAGTAAGCGCAACTGATTTATTATGGGGTTAGAAAGAGAATGGCCCGCTATAGAGCCCCCGAAGGTCCAAGTCCAAGGCATTTAAACCTATGAATCTTGCGAAGTATTGATGGCCGACCTTTAATTAGTAGGTATAAGAAATCTAGTTAAGCTGGGCCACTGTGTGTGTGTTTTTTTTAAGAAGTTTGATAGAGGGAACTGTAGCTGCCAAGGTCTGTTACT
>NW_007449951.1:0-380 GCF_000475195.1 Diaphorina citri | reverse complement strand
GGAAATATTATTCTTATCAGAAAATGAGGTTTAGGTGGGTATGCTATTATTATTCTGATAGCAAAAATGTTAATTTGTGGTCCTCGTGCGTCATATTTCCCTCGGAATTTCACTTGGGTAATAAAAATGGTACTATCTTTCTCGTTTTTCCTCATGTTTTATTACTTTAATTGCTTTCGTTATCTTGAAACTGTCCTATCTTACGTCTCCCTATCATATCTAATTGGCTCTATTGCTATATTCTCAGTGTTGTCTATTGCCGATATTTCATAGTTTCATACCAACTAGGACTGACTTGTCTAACTACTCAGTTTCATTATCATTTACTTCTCCCAAGACACCTACTGGATTTGTGAAATCAATAAGACAGGTCTGTCCTG
>NW_007449950.1:0-380 GCF_000475195.1 Diaphorina citri | reverse complement strand
CCTTGATAAAACTTTGATGAACTCATCAAAACCATCCAGGGTACTATCATAAAGTCATAAAAGGGAGAAGGAATAGGGAGGGTGAAAAGTTTTCAAACTCTCATACCATATTTATTACACGACAATAATTTCAGAACAATGTTCCCTTTTTGACGAAGTTGGTCGGGGGATTTTTTTCTCTCTTTGACTTTGACTCTGGTAAAACCTCACCAGTTTTCGATGTCGAAAAAAGGCCAATAGAGACATAGAGGAGCGGAATCACGCTTTGTGTAAGGGAGGAAGACAAAGAGTGGGACGGAGAAAGAGAGAGAGAGGAAAAAAGAAAGAAAGACAAAGACTTTCCGAGTAAAAAAGAGGGTGAATGGGAAGAGAGGGAGGAG
>NW_007449949.1:0-380 GCF_000475195.1 Diaphorina citri | reverse complement strand
TGAATCAATTGAAAGGTACGTATGTACTTAGAATTAAAAGGTACGTAGGTACTTAGAAGAAAAAGAAACATTTTAGTGTCAAAATAGAATTGTGGAGAGAGGGGGCAAATTCGAGAAAAATGGAAAGATCTGGTAGCCCTTTCACAAAAAGGATTTCACTGGCAGGCTATCTTGTACTGCCTTTTGCAAATCCTTTCAAAAGGCTCTCGCTACCATGGTAGAAGGAATACCAACATCTGGTTTCGAACTCGGGTCTCCAGAGTACAAATCCAAGTGGTGTACCATTCGATCTAAGGATTCTAAGGTGCGAGTCAACATTTTCTATCAGTGTGATACCTCTGCACAATACCTTCTACGGTAAGTATCAACTTTACGGTGCG
>NW_007449948.1:0-380 GCF_000475195.1 Diaphorina citri | reverse complement strand
CTCAGTGTACCTAGTAATGAAATAATTACGAAGGCAATATGTAATAGGGACAACTCATCGGGTGCTGGTGATCAATAAGGTGTCATGTTCTTTTGAAACAATGACCTGGAGGGATAATCATTTTGTAAAACAATGACCTTAACGTAATTGTTCTAAATATAAAAACAATGACATTAAGGGTATCTCAAAGGACAATAGGTTGAATAAGTATAATTATATCATTTATTTAGTTTTTTTTTTTAAGTATTTAGGTTTAGTTGTTAAGGTTGGGAAGAGGGTCATTAACAGGGTGGTCATTCATGACAATTTATGGGTGGTGATTTACGTAGTTTAAAACCAGGGTGGTATCGGTTTATGGTGTAATAAAACCCGCGTAGGAA
>NW_007449947.1:0-380 GCF_000475195.1 Diaphorina citri | reverse complement strand
AATTGTTTGATAATGTCTTCATCATAACTCGTGTCTATCTCCTCGTAGAACTTTGCTAGAAGCTTCTCAATCAGTCGCTTTTTCGATTCTAGCAATTCCACACCTCTTTGTTTTTGAATTTCAAAATCTTTGCTGATCCGGAACGGATCGACATTCTTGGCAATACGTTTCCACTCCATGCTAATGTCGAATAGTTTCCTCTGGGATACCTCATACTCTCTGCCTACTTCTTCCATCAGGTGGGCTCTCTGCTTCTCAAACTCCTTCCTCCTTTTGATTTCTCTCGCTTCGTAAGCGGCTTTAATATTTTGGGCTTTATCATCCCCCCATTCCATCTGGTAGATATTCCCTATTTCTTTCATAATCCGGTATGTCAACGG
>NW_007449946.1:0-380 GCF_000475195.1 Diaphorina citri | reverse complement strand
TAAACAGTAGTACAAACCTTATAGCAAGTTCTGATAGCTTGCGCAATGATCCCCCAAATGATGTAAATATTCCAAATGATCTCTGTGATAATTCCAAGGACACTGATGTGACCTTAGCTCCTTCTAATAACGCTGCCTCTGTAAATAGTCCTGATGGTACAAATTGTGAAAAGACTGACCTAGCAAGTGTTAGGACACATGTAGAACCTGATGAGAAAGATAAACTTGATGAAAACGATTCTATAAAACCTCATGAAAAGGATTCTAGCAAACCTATTGAGAAGGAATCCAATTCCCACGTCAGGGAGGATACTCCAGATAGTCCTGCAAATGGTGATATTAGTATCAATACTCATTCTACTGATCTCTTAGAAAATATT
>NW_007449945.1:0-380 GCF_000475195.1 Diaphorina citri | reverse complement strand
CATCGGAAACTTGGCTCTGACTTGGTTTCTATCCCATCAATCAGATGCTTCAATTCCACTCACAGTCGCATCAGAACACCAGAACAGTCTCAACCTGGCATAGACAGTTTTTTACTTTCCTTATCCTATAGGAAGGAAAGTAATGTAATCAGGTCAAATTTTCGATGGTCAGTTCTTAGTGTCAAAACACGTTTTGAGGTCCCTAGAGCCAAAATCCAAATTCAGCCATTGGTCCGTGTGTGTGTCTGTCTGTAAACAAAATATCTCGAGAACGGTAAGAGCTAGAGAGTTGAAATTTGGTAGGTATGTAGCTGTCAAATGTGACAAGGATGCGACACGAAACTTTTGGTTAAGATCGGTGCAACGGTTGGCGGCATTTT
>NW_007449944.1:0-380 GCF_000475195.1 Diaphorina citri | reverse complement strand
AGAAACAGGATAAGGGACCCACAAGCTCAGAAAAAGAGAGTTAATATTTTTAGTGGATGTGCCTAAACCCCTCTTTTTATTATCTACGAGTAAACCCATCTATTTATCTACTGTAGTAGGTGTTTAAAGTATTTATCACAGTAAAAAGTGTCATGTAAGTAATTTTTCAAGTCCATGTAAATTATTTTATTTCGTTCAATTGATCATTTTGATGCATTAAATTCCAAACATGTTAACGTGCTATGTACCTAAGTAATTATAAATTTATACGCGTAAAGATAAACATTTTCACTCTGGGCCTAAGCAAGGCATTAGGACAAGGTTCGAGCAGGATTTTTGGGGAAAATTAGTCAACCGAACACAAAATTTGAACAAAACGC
>NW_007449943.1:0-380 GCF_000475195.1 Diaphorina citri | reverse complement strand
TAGTCTTAAAAAAAAACATGGATTTTGGAGTTGAAATAATAGAGGTTAAAATAATCGAAGTTCTACTGTATCTCCCTTACATAGGTAGGTACATTGGAGATTAGAACAAGGTAGTATGGTAGATGTTCCAATTAAGTTTTCGAGGCTTCTGAGGTACCTTGATGTTCTTGTGGTTAAAACGTTTGTACAACACCCAAGAGAGACCTACAAGGAGCAGACTTACTCTAGTCTATAGGTACCTACATACTTGGGGCCAATTTTAAATAAATAAGTAGGTACCTACCTATCTAACTAAGTAACCACCAATTTGGTTAACAACAGACGAAATGACTGAATCCGAACCAAGAAGTATAAGCAGGCTGAAATGTAGATACCTAGGT
>NW_007449942.1:0-380 GCF_000475195.1 Diaphorina citri | reverse complement strand
TCTCTACGTTTGTATTTGGAAATAAAATCTTACTTTGGTTGAGGCTTTATCGCCCGACAGCGGACGTTGAAATAATAACCTAGCTGTATCAAGTATCAAGCCTCACCATTTGAATTGATCTTGAAGCCAGTCAGCAAAAGTGAAGGACTGGGAATAGTGGGACATTGGGAACAGTAGCTACCATGTTTTCACATGGGTGGTTGATCATATTACATATAGGCAAGTTTCAAGTTTTGTGTTGCTGTTGGGTATTCCAGGAAATTCGGTGCTCAAACTCGTGAGAACAATTGAAGAACTGGTACTTTCTACGAAACAGAAAGGTGGCTAAACGCCCTCGGGACCTCAGGACTTGCCTCAAAAAAGAAATGATCGAGGCATAC
>NW_007449941.1:0-380 GCF_000475195.1 Diaphorina citri | reverse complement strand
CTACTATATTCCACTTTTTCTCTACTCTTTTATCATCATTCACTAAATTTTCAGCTGTGACTATTGTATTATTTCAATATCCTTTCAATGTCACTTCTTGCAGTTTTTTCATTTGTCACACTGAAAAATGGTATCGTTGTCTTTATAACCATATCCCGGTATCCTGAGAAACTCATCTTGCTAAATTCGAGTCTCAGAAGATCACAGAGTAAGCAATAAGCGTTATTGTGCCTTTTTTAGACTGTCAAATTAAGACAGGAGTAGATCCATTTTTCCAACAACAGCAATGTTTCTATTAATTTTTTGAGAGTATTAGGACAAGGGACTGTCTTCCCAAGATCATTTTCCACATCCACCACTGATGTGGTCCGGTCGTAATT
>NW_007449940.1:0-380 GCF_000475195.1 Diaphorina citri | reverse complement strand
TCTCTCTGTATAGGTATAAATCTCAAAGTCGATCACCGACTGATCTCTCTTTCTTGAATATAATAAGACCTACAATAAAATTGCAGATACCATAATTTTCAAATATCCACTTCATTAGTATCTACGCATCACTACCCTGACAATGGTTCTCATAAGTATAATGTTCTGATTGCAGTCGTCTTGCAGATAACATAATTGTCAAATATCCACTTCATTAGTATCTACGCATCACTACCCTGACAATGGTTCTCATAAGTATAATGTTCTGATTGCAGTCGTCACCTTGGTCGTCAGATATGTTAAATTTTTTGGCAAATTTGAATGGGTTGGAAAAAAAAAGTCATACAAATAAAAAAATAACATCACCACGTGATTAGAAA
>NW_007449939.1:0-380 GCF_000475195.1 Diaphorina citri | reverse complement strand
GCTGGCTATATAATATTTTTATCAAGACAATATTACGATTAAAAGTTTTTAAATTGGTGAGCTTTCGATGTCACTCAGAACATCATCTTCAGACCAAGATAGATGTTATCCTAAACTAGAGACTAGAGTAGGTAGTTAGGTACCTACTAAACAGGTAAGGTTCGTTTCCGATTTCGGGACGATAATATCTCCGTTGTTTTAAGTTCTCTCTATCTCTCTCTCATTTTTTTTTCTTCGTTATCCTCTTTCATTCCTTTTCCTTCTCAATTTTTCCCCTTCGTTCATCCTTGTCTCCTACCCCTCCCCTGTTCTCATCTCTTCCCCCTATCTCTCTGTCGCGTTCATTAGTCACTTTACTTTGTCTACGTCATTCTCAATTA
>NW_007449938.1:0-380 GCF_000475195.1 Diaphorina citri | reverse complement strand
GGGAGAGAGAGAAACAGACCAATTCTATATTCCGTCCCCTCATATTTTCTGTTAGTAGCAACTGTGGAAGGAATAGGAGTAAGAAGGGGTAACATTGGAGAAACTTTGGTTAAAATAAAGCAACGTACATTAAAGTTCTAATGTGTGTTTTTCTTTTTAAGCTGACTGCTCATAATGTATAAAAATGCAACATGTATTAAATGATGTACCTATGCATTTACAACAAAGTGCATTGAGAGATTAAAATTATGATTCCACACATTTTACATATTATCAGAAGTTATACTTTGCCCTATATCTGCATCAGGAAAGATTCTTGTAAAAATAATACAAAAATAGATCAGTTGCGCTTACTTGGGTGATGTTTCAAACTCAAAGAG
>NW_007449937.1:0-380 GCF_000475195.1 Diaphorina citri | reverse complement strand
GGATTGAAGAACAAAAGTAGTACAAAAAGGATTGAAGAAAAAAACAAGTACAAAAAGAATTGAAGGACAAAATTAGTACAAAAAGGATTGAAGGAAAAAAATAGTACAAAAAGGATTGAAGGACAAAATTAGTACAAGAAGGATTGAAGGACAAAATTAGGACAAAAAAGACGGACAGACAAAATTAGTTCAAAAAGGATTGAAGGAAAAAATTAGTACAAGAAGGATTGAAGGACAAAATTAGTACAAAAGGGATTGAAGGACAAAATTAGGACAAAAAAGACGGACAGACAAAATTAGTTCAAAAAGGATTGAAGGAAAAAATTAGTACAAGAAGGATTGAAGGACAAAATTAGTACAAAATGTTTGGACTGACCAAC
>NW_007449936.1:0-380 GCF_000475195.1 Diaphorina citri | reverse complement strand
AATCGAATGGTGAAACTTTTAGAACTGTCCGACTTAATGTAATAGAAAGTCGTGTGATGTTCACACCAGAGGAAGGTTCTCTCTGCTCCCTCTCTCCTCTCTGTGATATCTCCAAATATTTCAACATGATTTTTTTTTTTCAACAACAGTTTCCATTAGAGTATTTAAGATGACCAAGGAGTCTTTCCTATGTAACTTTTCACGAGAAATCGATCGGTTTACATGTAATGGTTCTAGGAATGATGGTTCACGAAATATGCGCTTGTAAAAAGCCAATATCAAAAAATTTCGAAAGTTATATAAAAAAAAAAAACTTTCTATTACCCTTACGTATAGGGAACCTATACAAGGTAATGAGAAAGTATTGCAATCGGTCCAAA
>NW_007449935.1:0-380 GCF_000475195.1 Diaphorina citri | reverse complement strand
AATCGAACTCGCGGCCTAGCGCTACAATAGATCAGTTGCGCTTACTTGGGTGATGTTTCAAAGTCATAGAGCAGGAAAATGTAGGACCAACGGAATTTTTCTTTTTCTTCTACGACTTCTAGATCCCAAGAAAAATTGATTAAAAAAATGCCGGTAAATCGTGAACTTTGACGTCACGACATACGCTCCCGTAGGCGAAGACGTCACATCAAATGTCCCGAGCAAAGCTCCCTCGCAGGCAACGCAATAATGTGTTTGTGCGCATACATTTCTGCGCAGTTCTTTCTGCTCCTCCGCTGGCACGCTTGCATAGTGGCGCTACCTAACTGACGAAAAAAACAACTGCGTAAAGTCTGACGTCACACATATTTGAACTCTTT
>NW_007449934.1:0-380 GCF_000475195.1 Diaphorina citri | reverse complement strand
TTTGCCAAGGCTATTCCATATCTCTATTTTCCCAAATTTGTCATGCTGTTTATTTTTAGCCTTTTAACTTCCCTATTCTTAAAGCTACCTGAGAAACCTGAGCCTTTAATCCTGACTCCTGATAGGAAGAATTTATGATAAGAGATCTGAGCAGCGAGTCCTAAGCTGAACTTTCTCCACCTTTTATTACATTATCCTACAGTGAAATTAAGAGTATACCTTTATGAACACTTAAAACACTTATTATAACACTAATTAAATGCAATAAAGGTGAATTATAATAAAAATTAATTAATTATCACGATTTTTTATTAAATTTCACGAAAATTCACTTGCACAAAATTTGAAATTTAGAGCAAAAACTAAAATGGGGGAAATTG
>NW_007449933.1:0-380 GCF_000475195.1 Diaphorina citri | reverse complement strand
TGATGAGGCAATGGAACGTCTGCGTTTCGTGATGCCACAGGAGTAAGTGAGTAAGAAAAGTAAGTACCTACCTACCTAAGAGTAGGTAGTGTATGAACCGGATCTATTGAAATAACTTGGAAAGAGAGAGAGAGAGAGAGAGACTTTCAGTTCCTTCCCTTGAATAATATAGGTACCTATACCTTCCTAATGATTGAGTGAGAAAGAGAGAGCTTGAGGGGTTAAAAGTGAGGGCTATCACCCCCTCTTGTGTGTTTTGATTTCATTAGGTGTCTATTATCACCCTGGTATTGTTCCCTTGAGATCTCTCTCTCTCTCTCTCTCTCTCTCTCTTCCTCTCACATTGATATGGTGTGATGTTATTTTGTCATGCTCCCCCC
>NW_007449932.1:0-380 GCF_000475195.1 Diaphorina citri | reverse complement strand
CGCAAATCACGAACCACCCTGTATAGAGCGAAAATTTCATGATTTGACTCGAACTCGAACCACCAAACTCGAGATTCGAAATCCACCGCACTAACCGCTACACCAGCGATATTGTATTATTGGAACGGAATGGAATGGAATAGAATATGTGTGTACGTATATTTACCTTTTGTACCTACCCTACCAGAACTTTTACTGTGCAAAGGCTCCCTCTCTTTCCCCTCCTCCCTCCCTCTCTTTCCCCTCCTGTCATGTACCCTGCATTCCACCCCAAAATGTCTCTCTCTTTCACACCTTCAAATAAAGAACACTTTTAATCGGTGAAACATACTGCAGGGTTGACAATATCAACGTTCATTTTGAAATTTGAAACGAACATA
>NW_007449931.1:0-380 GCF_000475195.1 Diaphorina citri | reverse complement strand
TTTTTGTCTCTACCTACGCTACGCTTGGAAACTTGGAATAGCTACGGAATGTATTCAGCCTTTTGACCAGTGGAGTCATTACTAGGGTAACAAAACATATGGCAAAGACAGAAATAAAGAATAAAGGAGGCTCTTTGTAATACTGTGATATCGAAAAAAAAGGAGTTTATTTCGTGAAACAACTTTTACATTAGACGCATGTGGTCTGTGTCGTAGCATACCCATCCCGTAGTACGCAAATCATCAGATGGGCGAGAAGAGACACAATACTTCCCATTTAGGAGCTGGGTCAACAGGAGCGTAACCCGTTGATATATTTGCAATCGAAAAACGAGCATAAATCTTTGTCGATGGTGGGATTCGAACCCGGGACCTTCTGC
>NW_007449930.1:0-380 GCF_000475195.1 Diaphorina citri | reverse complement strand
GAGAAAACGAAGAAGATGAAAAGGAGGAGAAGGAAGAGGAAGAAGGAGGAGGAGGAAGAAGAAGAAGAAGAAGAGGAGGATAACGAACAAGAATTCAGATAAAATGGGTAACTCATCATATGAAAATAAAACCAGGCATACCGTATATTAGGCTCTAAATGTACCTATGTCCAAACATAGACGACGCTGTCGATCGACGTCGACTGAGACTGTACACTGCCTAGACAACATACATGTAGATTCACCTCTTCACCTTGTCGATCCACCATTAATCGACGGAGTCGACTATATGTGGACATACTTAGATTTAAAGAGAAAAACACAAGAAAGCAGCAAAACAAACCCCAAGCCGCGCTTTTCTCTCACCTCGTACATATAAA
>NW_007449929.1:0-380 GCF_000475195.1 Diaphorina citri | reverse complement strand
CCAAGTCAATCAAACTTTGCAGAGAGGTTCTTTATAAAATGAAGATCAAAAATCTCCTTGGGACCAACCTCGAGAAATATACGGCTCGGCCGCTATTCAAGACTATAGTTTTGAAAAAGCTCAAAAATGTTCATTCTTCTAAAACTTTAGTTTTCGGCCCAAGTCAGTCAAACTTTGCAAAGAGGTTCTTTATAAAATGAAGATCAAAAATCTCCTTGGGACCAACCTCGAGAAATGTACAGTTCGGCCGCTATTCAAGACTTTTGTTTTGAAAAAGCTCAAAAATGTTCACTCTTTTAAGTACTTTAGTTTTCGGCCCAAGTCAGTCAAACTTTGCAAAGAGGTTCTTTATAAAATGAAGATCAAAAATCTCCTTGGGA
>NW_007449928.1:0-380 GCF_000475195.1 Diaphorina citri | reverse complement strand
ATCCCTCAACTAGAACCAAGGGACCAGTCACCAAAAACACCTAAAAGGTCTGTCAGTTATGGATGATATAGAAATTACATTCCCCTGGTATGTTGGACCTTAGATTTCATTAGGTCTGTGCACATACCACATACCCTACATATAGAGCCTGGCTATCCAAGTAGGGTTCCAGATCAAATTTTTAAAAAGTAGGACATTTGGTTCCAAAAACCCGGACATTCCATCGAAAACCCGGACATTTCCCAAATTTCAAAATGTATAGTTTGCACCAGTGCCCAGGGTGCAGAGAACACTGCATTTGCCTTAAGTTACACACGATCGTTCTTCTTCACATTCCGATGAAAGCAAACATTTTTACTGGTTTTGTTGATGTTTCATGA
>NW_007449927.1:0-380 GCF_000475195.1 Diaphorina citri | reverse complement strand
TATAAAAAAAGTCCAGTGTGCCTTCGGAATTTTAGGGCTTCATGTTCTATTCAAACATTATTTACTGGAACGTAATTTACCTACATTATGAGCATGGCTTGCTTACTTACAACAATCTGCCAGAATTCCCATTGAAGTCGACGCCACGTAAACAAATTGTTCTTTTTTTTTGACACAGAAAAAAGAATCGACAGCGCCATGTTTATTATTTCTGGGTAGTTTTTTTTAGTGTTATGATGACCTCATTAAGATCTCAACTAATGATGTTCTTCACTTCCTCATTCTCTCTCCCTCCATTTCTCCTTCCTCTCTCCTTCTTTTCTCTAGCTCTATCTTGTCTTTTCATATTTATTATTCTCCCTTTTTTGTTCTACAGTCTT
>NW_007449926.1:0-380 GCF_000475195.1 Diaphorina citri | reverse complement strand
TGTCTTCCTTCTCTCTTCGATTTCGGGACGATAAGACCTTAGCAGTTACAGTTCCCCCTGTCAAACCTCTTAAAAAAAAAAAAATACCGTCTTGAGTGGAAGTAACCGATAGGTGACCTCTACCACCAAACATTTAGAGTGGCTGAGACTGCTGAGAGTTCAATATCTGACCAGAGAAATCTGTCAAAGTTAGGTGGTACCAACAGAAGTCACTATTCCACCTTTGTTGATACGGAGCTTCACAAATTAACTGAGTCTTAAAGAGATTATAAAAAGTTTGGTGGTTAAAATCCGTTGAATCATAGACAACAATTTTATTACCTCATGAGAAAGTATTGCAATTGGTCCAAATTTTCAAAATTTCGGGAAATGGGTGGAAA
>NW_007449925.1:0-380 GCF_000475195.1 Diaphorina citri | reverse complement strand
TGTAACTCATCGAAAAAAAAGTTATCACTGCAGTTCAAACGCTGGAATATAGAGCGCACCACGTTCTATTCAAAAAACCGTTTTACGCAAAAAGGGCAATAAATCCATATTTCCCTTTTTGCACCCAGCTCCTCATTTGCTTTCATTTTTAGTCCGTCCTTCCTTTATTTTTTTTTTTTCTTTTTAAATCGAGTTTAGCCTACAAAGGACTACGAAAAATAACTTAATTTATGATTCTCCGTTCTTTGCGTTCCTTCCAATATTTCTTCATCCGTTCTGCATGTTGTAACTTCCTTTCTTCAGTCCTTCCTTTGTTATTACTAATAATAAAAGGTATAGTGGACGGACTATTGTATTCGCTTCGGTGTCTGTCTGTCTGT
>NW_007449924.1:0-380 GCF_000475195.1 Diaphorina citri | reverse complement strand
CCATTATTTGTCGTTCGGAAAAAAATCACTCATTTAAATTACATTGCCTACAGGAACAGGATATTCATTTTTTTCCCCATAACTGGTCACCCGCCTCACCTGTTCCACAAAGAACTTCTTCGCCTGGAAAGGCTGTAATAGTATAATATGTACCTACAATAATGCCTAATTGCCTAATAGTGCTTGTTTATACTGCTCGCATAGGACTGAAAAGTCCCTTTACTCCAGCAGTAAGCTACTACCTACTATTACTGTGGTCAAATTCTCAAATGGAGCAGTTGCAGTTGGGTAAAAATTATGATTAAAAGGTCGATTCCTACGTAAAAAGTTGTGAAAAATCCAAATCTGAAGTCAAAACTCCGAAAAAGTAATTTTAAAAG
>NW_007449923.1:0-380 GCF_000475195.1 Diaphorina citri | reverse complement strand
CAATGGGTTGTAGTTTTTATAGTATTTTCATTGATGAATTCTAATTGATTTTTATCACCGTCATCATTAAATTCTTTATTCAATTCTTTAGGAATTGAAAAAGTCATTTGGAGACATTACTTCTTTTCAGATTTTGATCCTGTCTTTTATGTTACATCAATTTGATTATCTCTGTGTAATATATTCGGATAATGGACATGACTCTTTTCTAACTCCTTTAGTCCGTGTTTATGGATTTAGTTTTTCATTCTATTAATTTGCAAGATGAAGGAGTTTAGGTATCTTGACTGATATCTATTCTTTTTGATGCTATCGAGGGATAAGTTAATTTTATTTCGACAACCGACGGTGTAGGTTCATTCAGTACTTCTTTACCATCT
>NW_007449922.1:0-380 GCF_000475195.1 Diaphorina citri | reverse complement strand
AGAATGGTCCGATGGCAGTGAAGAGGGGATTCAATGACTTTATCCACGGCAATATAGTGTCAGGAATGGATACTAGTAAGTACCTATCTAACTTGCCAATAATGATAGCACAAAGTACAAACGAACTGGAGTGCTGATCACTCTAAATAAGAAAATATCAGCAGTTAGGAATATTATTGGAGATTAGAATTTGAGGATGATCTATTACCGTTAGTAAAATTTACAAAATATTTGATAGGATTTACAACCTTCCAAATTAGAAAGCTGAATAAAGAAAGTAGGCATAGAAGAGAAGATCCATGCGTCTATTGCTAAACTAACGAGTATGCCGACACCATAACGACAATAAACAACGAACAGCAACACATTAACATGGTTGC
>NW_007449921.1:0-380 GCF_000475195.1 Diaphorina citri | reverse complement strand
AAGTATTTATGTGCATTTATTTAGGTATATTTGGTGAGAGTCACTGACAAAGTTAAGAGTGAAGTTCTCTAAGTATAAAAGTGGATTGTGTACTCAGGAGTTGAGGAGAGGAATTTTAACATTTTCAACGAGGGACGTTCAACTAAACCCTATTTCAAAGCATTCAGTGATTCTTAAAGCATATACGACAAGTATTAAATTTGATATACTTAATACATACTGCAGTCTACAGTACAGGGTATTTTCCTTTTGATCTTGATCACTACAGTACATATTTGATCGGGAGTTTCGGCACAGTTTCCCCCGGCTTCAAATCGCAATCCAGAATCTTTTTCTGCGGCGCCAAATACACAACACACTCTTCACTCTGGACGCGCCTT
>NW_007449920.1:0-380 GCF_000475195.1 Diaphorina citri | reverse complement strand
TGAATCTGTTATCCTGGAATACAAAGAGGAGACAATTCAGTAATGCATCAAGAAACGAGACAAATCAAACGATTTATTATTAATCAAGTGTTGTCCCTACACCTAAGCCTTGGAGTGGGCTTTTGGTGAATCGTAGATTCGTAGAAACTTAACCCATCTACGATTGAGGGAAAGAATAAAGCGAGAAGATTTAACAGACGATTTTGCATTTAGTTCGTCCCAGAAGTGTGGAAGCACATCTAAGTTTCAACACTTTGAGTGGCAGGTTAGATAGGATATAAAAATATTTGTTAATTAATTATTAAGCGTCTGGTATATTGACTGGTTCCCCACTCTCTGCTACATAGCCTACAATACCACAACCCCATGGTATCCTGATC
>NW_007449919.1:0-380 GCF_000475195.1 Diaphorina citri | reverse complement strand
GACATACTGTTAGGGTTTCGGAAATATTGAGTTAGAATGCCAATATCTTGTCTAATTCTAGTAATTTTGTTTTCAAGTCGATGCTTCCAGGGTGGTTGAGATGTTGAGTGTGATGATTGGATCGATTCTTCACGTAAAGAAATATTCATGAGAAAACACACTGTGAGAGCAGCACAATAAATCATGTTATGTGTTTCCTGGAGATTTTCACTTTTCAGAAACTCTTGTTTGAGACAATCATTCACATTTGTCATAATCAGTTTTGTTTTCTTGTTATCAGGAACTTTAGGTATGATAGGTTTATGTTTTGGTTCAACATTTGTATATTTTAATTTAAGATTTAGGAAGTAATTTCTTACACGTTCGTTTTCCTCTTGAGT
>NW_007449918.1:0-380 GCF_000475195.1 Diaphorina citri | reverse complement strand
TATTACTTCTCCCTTATGTCACAAGATATCAGTGGAGAATTATGTAACGCCTAAACTTTAATAATGGAAACTTACCACGGTATAAAACTATACATACATAGTAATGCTTACGACTCGTCTCACGCAGTACTTTTTGATGTAGTTGCCAAATTTAGGTCGGAGCCAGGTTCGGCCAAGGGGGGTCAACTTCAAAATCTTAAAAGGAAACCCTCTAATTCTGTAACACATCATATCAAAGGTCTAAAAACTCAAGACTCCTTTCACAGGATGCTAGACCGAAATCCGAAGTGTCAAATAAAATATTTTCAGCCAGCCTAGTTAGCTTAGTTGGTAGCGCGTCTGCCTTGTAAGCGCTAGGCCGCGGGTTCGATTCCCGCCCG
>NW_007449917.1:0-380 GCF_000475195.1 Diaphorina citri | reverse complement strand
AACTTACTCCTATCAAACTCGGGAACAGTTACGTTTCGACTGACATGGAGTAAGTTGGGATCACACGGGTCTATAACAACAGCTACAATATGACTAACAATATGGATAAAGTACAGACTACTGATGACGCCATACATGAGAGGTTGGAGACATGTGTGCAAGGTGGGGATCAAGATGAGGAAAGAAATGAGAGCAAACACCACTAGCAAGATCCATATGATGACTTGCTGATAGTGTAATGGCTTCTCCAAACCGTTGATACGTCGATGCTGACGATGTTGATCCAAATGGTCTGAGAATTGGATGTAATCCTTGATTGCCATTTCACCAAGATTCTAAACTTACAATTGAAAACCTTTAGACGAAAAACTACACGTTAG
>NW_007449916.1:0-380 GCF_000475195.1 Diaphorina citri | reverse complement strand
ACTTTACTAGTTTCAAGTCAAAAGGAAGTAAGAAGTATGCATGTTGTTAGATTACATAACAGGCAAATAGTGAATTACCGCATGAAAGTTCCAAGTATTAACTCTTCTTCTTTTACTTACCATGTCTTTTTCCACTTAATGCGCCTCGGTTTAGAAGATTAGAACCCCAACTTTTTACCTCTATCTGAAGGATAAATTAGAAGATTAGAACCAACTTTTTCCCACCTTCTGAAGGGTAATTTAGAAGATGAGAACCAACTTTTTACCTCTTTCCGAAGGATAAATTAGAAGATTAGAACCAACTTTTTACCTCTTTCTGAAGGATAAATTAAAAGATTAGAACCCCAACTTTTTACCTCTTTCTGAAGGGTATATTAGAA
>NW_007449915.1:0-380 GCF_000475195.1 Diaphorina citri | reverse complement strand
CTACCAAATTTCAGCTTTCTAGGTGTTGTGGTTCAGGAGATAGAGCGATCAGTGTGTGAATATGAAATGTGAATGGATTTTGATTTTATAATATAAGATTTGTACTGTCTTTGTCCAAAAATCCAGTACCTCAGAACAGCTTTCGCATTACTTCAAGGCATATTCTTTTACGTCCCTAGTCCCTACCTATCCGGTGAAAAGTTTGCTTTATTTGTTTTCGACAAAGTTCGTTTACTATGGCACAAAATTTGCTCCATATTTCCATAATGCTCTCTTGTGAGGTACCAAATTTCGTTGTTGTAATATCGAATCAAAGTCCGCCCCGGGCGGGAATCGAACCTGCCACCTATCGCTCACAAGCCCTTCTTTCGTTTCCAGAT
>NW_007449914.1:0-380 GCF_000475195.1 Diaphorina citri | reverse complement strand
AACTTTGTCAAAAATGGTACCACTCTGAGTACCTAGCATAGGCTCGAGTGTCTATCGAATCTACATTCAGTTCGTTTCCAACATATTAACAGAGCGGTCAATAGCTTTCACTCTAAGATTCATTTTATCATTTGTGCTGCATGATATAAGTACCTTTGATTTTGGCCTTCAGCCTTTATTATCAGTGAGTGTATAGTGTGCTCTTAGAACTCAAATTTGCAATCAATTCAGTTGTATTTACCATTTAACCAAATTTCAATCAAACATTTGGAACTAAAGCTACCTAATTTTACACTAATTTTAACCATTTAAAATCTATAAATAACCAGTAGAAAAAAGGCTTTCCTTTTCCTTTCTCCCTCCTTCTACCTCTATAGGGA
>NW_007449913.1:0-380 GCF_000475195.1 Diaphorina citri | reverse complement strand
CAGATTTTGTTGAGATGTTGAGCCACTCATCATCGTAAAATGAAGGGCACTTTTTTTATGCGTTAATTCATTCCTCAATCGAAAATCATTGCAGTGATTCCATTAAACCTGCTACTTAAATAATCATAAACTTAAATAAATAATCATCCTTCCGAGGCTGAGTGCACTCCGACTTGATCAGTTGGGAATAGTCATTGCTCATTGCCTGCCAGAAAATAGCTGTTCTAAAAGTGCTCGCGGCCCACCATTGCACCAGTTGGATTTCCCTGCATTTATTGATTTATAATCCTAGACCCATGGTATTATTTACTGATTTGTAAGATTTTTCACTCCATTTCATGCACATGCACCTCCACAACCTTGCGGCTTAAGTCTGCGTG
>NW_007449912.1:0-380 GCF_000475195.1 Diaphorina citri | reverse complement strand
TTTGCAATTGTTTGGTGAAAAAATTCCAAGAATTAAAGAGTCCCATTTAAGGGAGATGTTTTCATACATGGGGATGGGGACCTTTGGCTGCTAACGTGTTGACGTTGAAAATTCATATCCTCCTTGGCGGAACTAAAATTAGTTTCGAAAAGAAAACCTCTGACTTTCTAACATATCCAGTCCAGAGGGAAGTTTTCTGGTTTTAGAGGACATGGAGGTCGCACTTATTTATTACTTTAACATCTGTCAAATGTAGAGCGAAATAAGTTTAGTGTCTGTTACAACCGAGATTTTCTTGGCAAAGACAACCTATTTGGCGTGAGAGATAAGAGGTGTCATTTTCAATTGCCTTTTTCTCTCTTGTTGACCACATGACAACA
>NW_007449911.1:0-380 GCF_000475195.1 Diaphorina citri | reverse complement strand
AAATTTTCGATGGTCAGTTTTTGATGCCAAAACACGTTTTGAGGTCCCTAGAGCCTAAATCCAAAGTTTCAGCCATTAATCCGTGTGTGTGTCTGTCTGTCTCTAAACAAAATATCTCGAGAACGGTGAGAGCTAGAGACTTGAAATTTGGTATGTATCTTTCAAATGTGACAAGGATTTTGGTTAAGATCGGTGCAACGGTTGGCGGCATTTCACCGCTTTTTGGTGGTTTTCGGTGTAATTTAACAATATATCGGGAACGGTATGAGCTAGAGACTTGAAATTTGGTATGTAGGTAGTTTACAAATGTGACAAGGATGCAACAGAAAATGTTTAGTTAAGATAGGTGCTGCGCTTGGCGGTATTTTGACCGCTTTTGG
>NW_007449910.1:0-380 GCF_000475195.1 Diaphorina citri | reverse complement strand
CTGTACAGATTACTGAGAGAATGGAAAGTATCGGAGAAAAAGCGCTGAATTAAGCTAAGTAAGTGTCCTTCCTCTTGCTTTTCCATTTGTTTAATTTCAGCTTATTCTGGGGGAGAGAGAGATAGAGACGATGAGATAAAATTTGCTGGAAAGCTTACCTTAGAGGAAGAGGGGACGAGGGTGGTTGAGAAGGAAAGAATTTTGAGTCTCCGCCAAGTTGTAAGTTTTGCTCAAGTATTTCTCACAAGCTAATAGGAAACTTGAAGCATTTTGTCGTCTAACTCTACTGCGACGGTGATATTTTCATCTATTGAACTGCTTGGAGAATATGAGAGTTTTTTCTGCTCTCATACGGAGATAGCATTTCCAATAATATGTGT
>NW_007449909.1:0-380 GCF_000475195.1 Diaphorina citri | reverse complement strand
TGGGAATGCAGACTTGGCCTTTATTTTCTGATCTCACCACTTTTATAGGCCGACATTTTTGGATAGGAACTTGGCCTTGTTTTTCACATTTGTGTTTTTGTGGGAGATAGATGTTTCATAGAGGGAAATACCACAACAAAAAGTCTTACCTCCCGAAATCCAAGAGAGGAGGAAGACAGAGTAGGAGAAAGCCAGATAACAGAATCTGTTTAATCTGATAACGTGATAACAAACCCTATCTGTTAAAGTTGGCTGAGGGCGGGAATCAATCCCGTGAACTAGAGATTACAAGGCAGGCGCTACCTTCTTACATACCTAGTCTGGCTATGAATAAGTTCGAAATAGGATATTGGATCTATGTTCTTCTTTCATCAACAATA
>NW_007449908.1:0-380 GCF_000475195.1 Diaphorina citri | reverse complement strand
GGGTTCGATATTTAATTTAAAATGAATTACATTTTCTTCCATTGAAAGTTCAATATGAATATAACACCACCTTCTACAGGGTCGCCTCAAAAAAATATTATATCACGGATACGATTCTCGCCCAGATTTTATCCTAAACAGATAGGTATAACGTTCTCGGAACGGCTGGCGTTCTCCTATCCTGTCTTCCTTCTCTCTTCGCTTTTGGGGCGATATGACCTTAACAGTTACAGTTCCTCCTATCAAACCTCAGCTGCCAAGGAATATTATTTTCTTGTCATTTTTTAAAATAAAATTATTTTATTTTTGCTTACTTATTTGTGGTTCGATGTTTGATTTAAAACAATATTTATATACCTAAATTTATTGCATTTTCTTAT
>NW_007449906.1:0-380 GCF_000475195.1 Diaphorina citri | reverse complement strand
AACGAAGTTCATAACCGAGCGGACTGGAGAAGACTGACTCAAAACGCCGACCCCGCATAAGCGGGAAAAGGCGAAGAAGAATAAGAAGAAGAAGATAAGTGATGGAACTTTGGTGCTCACTGCAGCATTGTAGGATTTTCAAAAATATCTCAATAATCCTAACATCCAATGTTTACCTTGTTTACCTAAAATGCTGACACCGGTCGCTGAGTGGGCCCCGCAACATCCACTCACGGAATCAACCATTTGCATGATACAATTTTTTTTACCCCGCCGGGAATCGAACCCGGGTCTCCCGCGTACAAGGCGAGCGCAGTGACCACTACGCCATGGGAGCTGACTAAAATAAATAACTTGAAAATCTTGAAATTGCAAATAAA
>NW_007449905.1:0-380 GCF_000475195.1 Diaphorina citri | reverse complement strand
GAAGGAGTTGAAGAATCAGTAAGAAGAGAAGGAGAAAAATAATACGAAGAAGAAGACGAGGAAGGAAGAGGAAGAAGACGAGGGAGAGGAGGAGAAGGAGGAAGGAAAAGAGAAGAATTAGAAGAGAGACAAAAAGGGAGAACGAAAAGAATTAGGAACAGAAGGAAGAAAAATAATAGGGACAAGGAAGACGAAGAAGAAAAGAGATGACGAATTGAAAACGTAGAAATAGGTATGAGTACAATTCTGAACAAGAAGAAATGTCAGTATTAGAGTGACAGGAAGTTGAGAAGGAAGACAGGGGGGAAGGGAAGAACAGGAAAAGAAGGAGGAGGAGGAGGAAGAGGCGGAGAGTGAAAAAGAGAAGGAGGAGGACAATG
>NW_007449904.1:0-380 GCF_000475195.1 Diaphorina citri | reverse complement strand
TGTATTTGTTTCATGTTGTCTTGAGTGTGTACAATTTCTTTGCTTGACCTAATCCGTCAAAGTAACTCAGAGGTCATGTAGTAATTGTTTCAGTGTCTACCCGGTACTTACAGCTTAATAGTTGTGTACAGTTTGCTTTGTTCGGATTATCTCTATTAACAGCAATTTGTTCCTCACTTCCATACATGTGTTTTCCGCTGAATGGCTCCAAAGCGGTTGGTTCCTACTTTTAAAAGCAAATTAAAAATCACTTTAAAAAGCAAATGAAGTTGCTTGATTACTTGAAATTTCAAGTAGTGAAAGAGACGCTTCTAGAACGTCAGAGAGTGGTGTCTTGACTCTTGAGCGTTTCGAAGTACATAGGTGGTGATTTGGTGAAG
>NW_007449903.1:0-380 GCF_000475195.1 Diaphorina citri | reverse complement strand
AATACAAATACTTGGGAGCAAAGCAAGCTTTCAGCGTATTAACTTGCGCTTCTTAAAACCACAAACTTGGCAACAAGGTTAAGGTTACATTTTGACGGAACGTTGGGGCTACGTCAAGGTCCTAAGGTGATCTAGCATCAGGTTAGTTCAACTAGATGCGGTTTTTCTCAAGAATAGAGTTCAAGAATCAACTGTAATGACCATTGAACGTATAGGAATAGGTACGCGGTATGAGGATTACCTACTCTACTAGATTAGATTATAGATTACAGGTAGGTAGTACCATTCAGGATAGTAGGTGTCGGTCGGTAGGTAGGTACACAAAAAGAATACCTATTAGCTTCCCTGTTGTGTCAAGGAATTTTACTGTGTTAAGTAAA
>NW_007449902.1:0-380 GCF_000475195.1 Diaphorina citri | reverse complement strand
ACAGCAAAGAATATTAATAATGGTTTTACCGAAAAAAATTGAACACTGAACAGCAGTTTGAGAAAAAACCAAAAAATATCGTTCCTCTAATTGTTTGGCGCAGTGTACTTAGGTATGTGAGCAACTGAGCAGGGATTCTCTGCACTTGTCAACATTAAGTTCAAGCAAAGGAACAAGCTGGACCCAAGCATTGACATGCGGGTTTGCTTGTCGAAGAGCATCAAACCCCGCATTGTAAAAATTGCGAAAGAAATGCAAGCCCATCCATCCCATTGAAAACTGTTCAAGTCTATTATTATTCGTTGTATGTCTTGATGAAACAATCTTCTTCAAAAACAATTTAAAAATTAAAATTCGTATTTTAAAAATCAGTAAAAATT
>NW_007449900.1:0-380 GCF_000475195.1 Diaphorina citri | reverse complement strand
CAGGGGGGTGGGTTTTTTTTTTTTTTTTTTGTTATTCAAACATAATATGTTTAACAATATTTTTTAAATTAAAAAAATCCACAGATTTGATATCATCTATCCCGGGTCCCTTTTACTCTTCTCTTTACGGGTAATTCATCTCAAAGGCCTCCGTCAAGTGAACAGACAAACAGAAAAACCAGGTTTCCAACACTTTTAACTTAAAAAGTTAAAACATCTTATCTAGATACTAAGAATGAGGACGAAAGAATAAAGACAAAAAAAAGAGGGCGTGATTAAAATACCTTAGGCGTTCTCTGCCACTTAACCCCGGATTTGTGTCCCTTTGCCTTTTCGAAGTGACGGTTCCCGGCCGGACAATTTCCCGGTTCCCGGCCTTG
>NW_007449899.1:0-380 GCF_000475195.1 Diaphorina citri | reverse complement strand
CCAGAACCGACCCGAGGGGAATGTTTAAGGAGTAGAGGGGAATGTTTAAGGAGTGAAGGGGAATGTTTAAGGAGTGGAGGGGAATGTTTAAGGAGTGAAGGGGAGTGTTTAAGGAGTGAAGGAGAATGTTTAAGGAGTGGAAGGGGAATGTTTAAGGAGTGGAAGGGGAATGTTTAAAGAGTGAAGGAGAATGTTTAAGAAGTGGAAGGGGAATGTTCAAGGAGCGGAGGGACTGGACGACTAGAACTTGAATCTCCGTCCTTTCTTTACCACACTAATGGTTCAATAATCTGTAGGACTCGCTCATAAAAAGAGCCTGTACAGGGCCCCCTTAATGCCCATAGGGCCAAAAATGTAATGAGCCAATTTCCGTTGTATAT
>NW_007449898.1:0-380 GCF_000475195.1 Diaphorina citri | reverse complement strand
GTGTAGCGCTCATGCACCAGGTCTACCAAGTCCCATCACAGTACATGCCATTAATATAATATTTATGGGCACTAAAGTTACATCTCGGCGGACACTCAAAATGCCTTTTTTTCTTTCAGTAAATATTTTTTAATGATTCTGAGAAATATGATAAAGAGTCCGTGAACTTTTGAGTGAACTTTTGAGTTGTATGGCCGCCATACACGTCATACATACACGCTACGCTACTGTGTGTGTGTTAGTCTGGATAAAACAGATTTTTCAATGTTGCGGGGGGAAACAGGGAGAAAATCCTTTAGAATTTTTTTCCATGGGGGAATGGAATTAAATTGGAATACATAATAGAAAGTATTTTCCGAGCTCTTTGCATTTCACCTTCA
>NW_007449897.1:0-380 GCF_000475195.1 Diaphorina citri | reverse complement strand
CGAATGGTGCGGTGGAGCACAAAAATAGTCAGACAGTGAGATGCTAAAAAAAGGAATATAATTATTATCTTTAATTCTAATTCTAAGAGGATTACCTACTTACCTACCTACGAACTGTACTTTATCTTTAAGTAACCTAAGCATACAGACTTAAACCTCTAGGTACTTTTGTTTCTAATGAAGAGTTCATGCTGAAAAGACTTAAATATTATTCTAAGTAGGTATGTATACTTGTATATGAAACTAAAGCTAAAGCCACACACACAAACTCACATACAGTTTCAAGGTAGGCAGGCTTCAGAATGCATAGAGTCAACAAAATATTTACCTTTTGCGTGCAAAATATTATAAAAAGTAAACTTTTAGGGGGAAAAGAAAGA
>NW_007449896.1:0-380 GCF_000475195.1 Diaphorina citri | reverse complement strand
GTCCCACATAGAAATTGGGAGCTAGATCAGTCCCACATAGAAATTGGGAGCTAGATCAGTCCCACATAGAAATTGGGATCTAGATCAGTCCCACATAGAAATTGGGAGCTAGATCAGGTCCAAATAGAAATTGGGAGCTAGATCAGTCCCACATAGAAATTGGGAGCTAGATCAGTCCCACATCTACAGTCGGAGTGTTGCCGGAAGGTGTGTCCAACACACAGTCGACGCGACGGCCGTCTACTTATCGATCGATGTGTATCGACGTGTGGACATTAGGGATGGGCCGCGATGGGCGATACATATCGATATTTCCGAATATCGATATTTTGGTTTCGATATATCGATATTTTATATCGATATTACAGTTTCGATATATC
>NW_007449895.1:0-380 GCF_000475195.1 Diaphorina citri | reverse complement strand
CCCATAATTTGTATCAGCACCATTACATCACAATTCATGTTTTTAGTTTTCCTGGTTTGAATCTCCCACTTTGGTACGGTCGACTCAAGGAGCTTAAAAGAAGTTCTAAACATTTGGCTTTTTGATCGCGGTGAAGAGAAGTTTTGTGTTATTGAAATTTTTTATCCGTGTTTATCTTGTTAATCCCATTTTCTTTTCCAAATTAAATTACATAAAAACAATTTAGTAGTGTTGTAGTTTTATCCAGTGGTTCCAGTTGCACAAACAGCGCAAGATTCCTGCCTCCTGTCAACCTGGAACATCCAGCGTCCAAAGTTAAGTACCCTCTCTAATACACTTTAGGTGCTGCAGCATGGACGAAAAAGAAGCAGATGCCCACA
>NW_007449894.1:0-380 GCF_000475195.1 Diaphorina citri | reverse complement strand
AAGAATGAAAGCTTTCAAAGGAGTTGTAAAATTTGCATTGTACGTAAATTCAATTCCATTCATTACCCGTTACCAAAAACTCGAGGCGACGACTTATTCGAGCGATCACACGTTCAGATATCAGCCACGCTTAACGTCGCTTAACAATGGTGGTGTGTGGAAGAACTGATTATTCCAGATTTCAAGTTTTAAATTAAGATCATTATCAAAAGTACCATACCATACGTGATTTTATCAGAATTGTGTACATAAGTGTGTACCTACCTAACGTGTAAAAGAATGACCGTAATATGTAAATACCTACACGTATAATAAAATTGACTTGTATTTCTAGGTTGAACCTACTCAACCTACTTCATAACCCAGAAGTTACGAGTAGA
>NW_007449893.1:0-202 GCF_000475195.1 Diaphorina citri | reverse complement strand
ATTCCTACGTAAAAAGTTGTGAAAAATTCGAATCTGAGGTCAAAACTCCAAAAAAGTAACTTTAAAAGGTCGAAAATTCAATTTTTAATTGCCGTTCCAATAACAAAGTTCAAAGAGTTGTGAAAGCAGAAACGCTTGCGCACAAACAAACGAAGCGGGAGTCATGAATTATGACGTCATCGCCTACGGGAGCGTATGCCGT
>NW_007449892.1:0-380 GCF_000475195.1 Diaphorina citri | reverse complement strand
CACATGATAAGCGAGCTTCACCACTCCAAACTCGAGTCTGACCATGTAGTGGGGGGTACATCTCGGCAAGCAGAATACTGACTTCAAGAACTGAGATTGCACAACTTCTATCATATCTTCGTATCTGCTTCCCCAGATTTCAGCTCCATAAAGTAGTGTTGCGCAAACTATTGATTGAAACAACTGCATCCTACTTTCCTGTGACGTCATTCTCGAGTTTACCAGAATGTTTTTGACACTGGCGATGGCCATCCTGCCCTTGGAAATTGCTTGTAAGGCGGCCTTATGAAACACACCGTGTGATGAAAGTTTAACGCCAAGATACACGTACTCGCTGCTCACTTGTAATGGTTTGTTATTGTACAGGAATGTGTCTGAAT
>NW_007449891.1:0-380 GCF_000475195.1 Diaphorina citri | reverse complement strand
ATTCTATGGATCCTTTAGTATAAAAGTATTCCACATTTCCAACAACCATCAGTAAGCTTGCTATTCATTAGCATACTCGTAAACCTATCGCGGGACCAGAGGTATGAAATGGAATACGCACACATAAAAATGAAAGCTGACACTCAGTTTTCATATGAGTTATGACTTTTGTGACAAAAAGTTTCGGTATGTCCCTCAGTTTTTGTTGCGAGTAGAGATACCAGGACGTATGTTCCATGAGAAAGGGAGTGAGGATGCTACAGTTGAGTGTGATATTGTGTTTCACACCCAGAGAGATGTGTGACATTTTTCTAAAGTGGAATGTTATAGGGCTGATGATGGTGCGTCTGTAATTGTCATCGTGTTAGCAAACAATGTTA
>NW_007449890.1:0-380 GCF_000475195.1 Diaphorina citri | reverse complement strand
TGATTTTCTTGAGAAAATAAATTAAATAAAAATGTTCTCTTTTTCTGTTTTCTTTCTTCTTTTCAGCATCTGAAACACGATAATGATGACAAATAGGTACCTATTAGGTGAGGATAGTATAATTACCTACTGTGAGATAAAAAGATGCACCAATAAATTATGTAGTAGGTTAGGTATAGATAATAGGTACGTACCTTTCTAGGTATGCAGGGGGATATAAAATCCCCATTGCCTTGAAAAAGTGGTGGTATCTGGTGGTGTGCTTTGGAAAAGCTCTCTTGAAGTGGAACTCTGCCAAATAACCATCGAAATGTTTTTCGATCCCACCAAATCGCGGCACGTGGGAACGCACTTCCCTCCACAGGCGTTCTATATTTTGT
>NW_007449889.1:0-380 GCF_000475195.1 Diaphorina citri | reverse complement strand
AAAAAGATGTCAGCGGTTTCGGGAGCTCTTGGATTTGAGCGGAAAAAGCTTCAGAGACAGCACTCTCTCAGCTCAGTTGATCCGACAGGGCTAGTTCTCAAGCTTTTTCCACCGACTGTCTGACACACCGCGCGGTCTGAGCGTGAGTGGCAAGCAAATTGGAGAGAGAAAAGGAAGACAGGATAGGAAAAAACCAGCCGTTCCGAGAACGAACCTTATCCCTTCAGGATAGGCTTGCCAAATATCCAAAATGTCGATTCGGGACGCGAATCCGCGAAATCCGCGAACATAATCGCAAAATCCGCGAACTAAATCGCCAAATCCGCGACCATAATCGCCAAATCCGCGAACAAAATCGCCAAATCCGCGAACATAATCGC
>NW_007449888.1:0-380 GCF_000475195.1 Diaphorina citri | reverse complement strand
CCAAAAAACGGTCGAAATCTGTCCAAAAGCGGTAAAAATACCGCCAAGCGCAGCAACCATCTCAGCCAGACGTTTTGAGTTGCATCTTTGTCACATTTGTGGACTACATATCAAATTTCAAGTCTCTAGCTCATACCGTTCCTAAAATATTATTGAATTACACCGAAAACCGCCAAAAAGCGGCCGAAATGCCGCCAAGCGTTGCACCAATCTTAACCAAAAGTTTCGTGTCGCATCCTTGTCATATTTGACAGCTGCATGCCAAATTTCAAGTCTCTAGCTAATACCGTTCTCGAGATATATTGTTTACAGACAGACAGACACACAGACACACACACGGACCAATGGCTGAAACTTTGGATTTAGGCTCTAGGGACCTC
>NW_007449887.1:0-380 GCF_000475195.1 Diaphorina citri | reverse complement strand
GTCACCTCCAAGATATGTCCATCCGCACTATAACTCATGCGATCTACAAACGAATTCCGCCCGACTAGCAGCTTCTGTTGGGAAATCCTGCTACGGGAATCATATTCCAGTTCCAGTCGGTAGATATCGAAGCTCTTGATGTTGATGATGATCGATTTGATACGCGCATGTTGATCATACTCGGTAATAGTGAAGTACTCTTTGCTTTGGTCCTGAATGACAGATCGATTGAACATATTCTTGTATATCCTCAGATCGTTGATGTTCTCCAGAGTGCCCAGGTTCTGGTTGTATTTCATCTTGATCGGTGTCAAATCCTTGCTATCCACGCTGATATCTATGTTATTCACCCTTGCATTACCATCATACTGGTACTTCAT
>NW_007449886.1:0-380 GCF_000475195.1 Diaphorina citri | reverse complement strand
CCACAAAGAGTAACAAAGTGGAGGGACCCAGTAGTCCAAACTGAGGGTTTCCTCTGAAAGGAAGGAAAAGTATAAAATCACTACCTAACCAAAAAAGCCAATTTTTTGAAGTTACTTTTTGAAATGTTTTCCCAAGTGTCGTGCGTAAGTTAACTTAAAACCAACTTTTTGAATACCTATTTAAATAAAAATTCCCCAAATCAGGCTCAGGCTAAATTCCTAAGAAAAAAGAGGGGATTCATACTTTATTTACAGGATGAAAATCCTTTCAAATCAAGAGCGCGGAAAATCATATTACAAATTTGCAAGCAATATTTCCTTGACTAATCAGGCGAAATATTTGCTTCAGAACGTTACTGGATCATGAAAAATTCAATTAT
>NW_007449885.1:0-380 GCF_000475195.1 Diaphorina citri | reverse complement strand
ATGTCTTCTTACTGTTTCTTTTTTAATATTGTATAAAGGTGTAGATCCATTATGTCTGGTAATATTATTTGTTCTATTATTTGTTCTAGAATGATCTTGTGGAACGAGAATTTCTTGGATTTTACGCTTTTAGGTTGGCAACAGAAACCCAAAACCAAGAAGAAATGATTTACTTAGTGAAGAGAATTTATAAAGACAGCCGTTCCGGGAACGAACCTTATCTTACAAGGCAGACGCGCAACCCTCCAAGCTAACTAGGCTACCATTTAAAGCCGGAAAAAAATCGACTTTGCTGGTAAAATGTACATTTTTACTTTCCTTATCCTATAGGAAGGAAAGTAATGTAATCGGGTCAAATTTTCGATGGTCAGTTTTTAGTG
>NW_007449884.1:0-380 GCF_000475195.1 Diaphorina citri | reverse complement strand
TTTATTTTGCCTGATAAAAAAAAGTCCAAGAGTATTTCTTTACCTTGGAGCCCGTTCTCACTTGTGAGTTTCACCCGATTTTTTTCCCCCCGAATGTCCTGTAGGCAGTGTACTCGTAATTTGAGAGTGTTGCCACTACACACGACACGATTTTTTTTCCCGAACGACACAAAATGTCGTGTAGGCAATGCAATTTAAATGAGTGTTCTCACTACACACGACACGATTTTTTTTCCGAACGACACAAAATGTCGTGTAGGCAATGCAATTTAAATGAGTGTTCTCACTACACCCGACACGATTTTTTTTCCCGAACGACACAAAATGTCCTGTAGGCAATGCAATTTAAATGAGTGTTCTCACTACACACGACACGATTT
>NW_007449883.1:0-380 GCF_000475195.1 Diaphorina citri | reverse complement strand
ACTGCTCGCATAGGACTGAAAAGTCCCTTTACTCCAGCAGTAGGCTACTACCATTATTGTGGTCAAATTCTCAAATTACATTGAGGATAAAACTCCATACCTCGGCTGGGATTGAACCCACGCCCTCCTGTTTACCAGGCGAGCGCCTTGACCACTACACCACCAAGGCAGGTTTATAGACTTTTTTTCTCTCTTTCCTCATAACAATTATTGGATTCGGACTGTATAGAAAACAAATAATACTAATGCACTTTTGTACCTACTTGTTTTCCATCGAGACTTCATTGAAACTACTGACAAGATAATACTACTCAGTCCCACGTTGGCAGTCTAAATAAAGTATTCTAAACAAAGTACAAGGACATTTTGTGTCGGTCAAA
>NW_007449882.1:0-380 GCF_000475195.1 Diaphorina citri | reverse complement strand
TAAATATTAATAATAAAAAAAAAATATTTGTACAGTTTACAAAGCAATCACGCTATTCCGCGTGCCTGGAAGGCGCGCAAACTTGAGAGTTCGAAGCGCCTTCTGGACTATATTATCGCGAAATAGAGTTTCAAGCTTTTCCTATACAAAAATAAAATGAATTTTAAATGTGTATTCAAAATAATCAAAGGAACACTGGATACTCGTTGATAAACCTAACTAATCTCAATTTCACTAACTAATTTAATTTCTCTAACTAATCTCGATTTCACTAACCAATCTCAATTTCATTCCCTCATCCTCTCTACAGCTTCAAGTCCCCACGCCGCCGGGGTCCAACAAACCAGCCTCCGCCGAAGACTCCGGCAATAACGGCGGCA
>NW_007449881.1:0-380 GCF_000475195.1 Diaphorina citri | reverse complement strand
ATAGAGGGAACTGTAACTGCTATGGTCTTATCGTCCCGAAAGCGAAGACAGAACGGAGACAGGATAGGAGAAAGCCAGCCGTTCCGAGAACGACACCTTACCTGTTTAGGATAAGATCCGCTCCGGGTGGGAATCGAAACCCCGGCCTAGCGCTATAGCGCTTATAAGCCAAATGCTCTACCAACCAAGTCGATCAGGCAGGATAAGAGAAATTCAGAAGGAAGGAAGACGGAAGAATGAGGAGGTGGAGGAGGAGGAGCAAAAGAACACATACTGTCTGAGAAGACCTCACAGAAATTTCAAAGATGATGAGGATGTTTTACAAAGTGCTGCATGCAAATTGCAAGATGCATTTTACCATCTGCTGAACAAAATTTGCA